>NC_142928.1:145285922-145303422 GCF_046866305.1 Octopus bimaculoides
CCGTTTTAACACATCTACCTGGCATCTTCGGTGACTTTTGCAGAGTGTACTCTGATGCAAAATTTCGAATGAGATTTCCGGTTTAATGATGACTTCCTCCTCTCTCTCATAATCTCGGAGTATTTGTAAAGGATCATAGACACTGCCCACTCTCCTGACAAAATAGATTAACCTAGTAATAGAGGTTTCTAGAAACCCACACATAATACATTAGGAAGTTGTTTTTGTTGCCACAACTCTATTCAAATTAAAACTTTGTTCGAAACTAAATCAATGTCTACATTTTCCGATGGGATCATATGAACTGATGAAGATTTGCCTATTATTTCAATGAGGTTGAATGATCACATAGTCTTCCTCGTTGAAAATTACTTATATTTAGTTCGATGTTGAAAATCATTGAACAGGAAGTAAAATATCAATGAAGCCTAGGGCATAGTGAAACTAAAACCAATATAACACTTGGTACATGAAGTCTGTTGCAGGGAACATATTGCTAAACAAAGACTAAGCTCCATTTGAGTTATGTTCACGACCTAATTTCGATTTCCGCTTAATTTAATTTATCTCACATGTGATGGTATTATTCATAAGAAAGAAAGCAGCAAGCTGGCAGAATCATTAGCACGCCAGACGAAATGCTCAGCGGTATATCGCCGTCGCTACGTTCTGAGTTCAAATTCCGCCAATATCGACTTAGCTATTCATCGTTTCAGGGTCGATAAATTAAGTACCATTGAAACACTGAGATATTTGTAATCGACTAGTTCCCTCCCACTAAATTTCAGGCCTTGTGCCTTTAATGGAAAGGATTACTCACAAGGAAATCAACGCTAGAACGTCATGAATTTCCATTTCAATTATCTGAGAGTGATTTATGAACATATGATTTAGTTTTGGTTTCAAATTAGAACCACATTGTCATCGACAAACAAAGAATATTGGTGATTTTGCAAAGTCAAAGGAGTTATATGAATTGAGTGGTTAAGACGGTTTCTATGCTGTCAGAATGTCTGATAGAAATAGCAAGTAAATATTCTTCAAATAACATGCTACCGTCTAAGAATAGAAGGATAAATTCGATCGCCATTGTACAGTGCCTTGGAGAATGTTGGATAGAGCACAACTGGAATGAATTTAATTATAGGCCCACTCTGTCAGAACTAACCTTTAACAAAACAACTAGTTAACAAATTTACCAACAACAATATAAATATACGTGCGTGTATGAGTGTGTGTATATATATATATATATATATATATATATATATATATATATATATATATATATATATATATATGTATATATGAGTATATGTGTGTGAGTGTGTTCTTGATTAAAATATTTAACCTCACGTTGCTCTACGATCGCTTGGACACATGGCGTGTTGTACACCGAGCCCCTGTTCAGGCAACGTCGATTTCATGGTGAGAGTGAACTAATGTACAGCACATGCATTTGATCACTATAAACAAATCATTTGTGCAAGTCCTTCGGCAAAAGCTGAACAATCATACGTCGTGTTCGACAAACGGATATATATATATATATATATATATATATATATATATATATATATATATATATATATATATATATATATATATGTGCGTGTGTGTGTGTATGTGTGTGTTAAATGCATCTATGTATTTATAAGAACTTCTGAAAAATACAAGAAATTTAGTTTTAAAAGTATTAACTACTTTTTTAAAATATAAAGTGAAAAATAAAGTGACACAAACCATTTGGAATTAATCTTTCGTTTTGTACATAAAAGCCTTTGATTTTCAACTTCAAAAATATGTTATATATGTGCACACAAACATATTTAAATTGGTGCGTTAATGCATATATGTATGCAAGTGTAGACATCAATGAGGACAGACACTATTTATAAGGGCAGGTAATGACATAAATGTAGTCTGTACATATATTTCCAGAAACCCTGTGGACATGCATATGTAATGCATAAAATCAGACGCATACAAATCTGTGTATATACATGTATGTATATGTATGTATGTATGTATGTATATATATATATATATATATATATATATATATATATATATATATATATATATATATAGAGAGAGAGAGAGAGAGAGAGAGAGAGAGAGAGAGAGAGAGAGATAGTGAAGGTGCAATGGCCTAGTGGTTGTGACAGCAGACTCGCGGTCCTAGGATCGTGATTTCGATTCCCTGACCGGCCGTTGTGATTGTTATTCAGCGAAAACACCCAAAAGCTCCACGAGGCTCCGGCAGGGGTGGTGGCGAACCTTTCTGTACTCTTTCACCATAACTTTCTCTGAATCTGTCTTCCTGTATTTCAAAGGGCCAACCATGTCACGCTGAATTTCCCCGAGAACTACGTTAAGGGTACACGTGCCTGTGGAGTGCTGAGCCAATTGCATGTTAATTTCACGAGCAGGCTGTTCCGTTGATCGGATTGACTGGAACCTTCGTCGTCGTAACCGACGGAGTGCCACGATATATACATAACTTTTATGTGTGTGTGTGTATATATATATATATATATATATATATATATATATATATATATATATATACACACACATAGGTATATATATTTCTGTGTTTATACACCTACCAGCCCTCCACCTTGCTCCTTCAAAGCACCATTGTCCAAGCCTCCCGGCGACTCCAGTCCGACCCCTCCACTTCGCACATCTTTCCCAACCTACCCCTTGCCTCCTTCAAATGATCCCACAACCTACATGACCTCCTGGTACACAGTTTCTTCCATAACCCCACCTCTCAGTCTGGCTCGTTGCTCTGCTCCCGCCTTGCTGTACATCGATCAAACGGGACGCCGCTTGGCCTAATGTTTCACGGGGCCTCCTCTGAGGTATCATACTCGGCAACGACACTCCGGTCTCGCCCCAACCCCGCTCAACCGGTCATTCACTACATCTGTTTTTGTTCGGACTGTCTTTGCACAGGAGCCTTCCGGACTCCCACCTTCGCCGTGAACAGTAGTTAATATTCCTACTTCGCTGCCCTGCTCCACTTGGGCTTAACTCCCCTCCTCTCTTCATCTGACTCCCCTCCTTCCTTCACCCCTGTATTTAAGAGATGAACGAGGAATTATTTACATTATTTACATTTGACAGATATTTGTCCTCATCTTATTTGTTGTTAACATCACATTTCAGTTGCTATAACCTCCAGCCTTCATCAGGTGTTTTGGGGAAATTTCGTACCGGGGTTCTCATTCCTAGGGTATTTTTCGATGTTTATTATTATTATTATTATTATTATTATTATTGTTATTATTATTATTATTAACCGTGAAATATTAAATGCAAGGTAAATCACGATTAATTCATATACTAGTTTTCTTGTAATTTACCTTGGATTTATTTCGCATTGTTCCAGCTTTATCCATAAATTTTATATAATATATATATATTTACATGATGGACGCACCCGTCGAAGATGACGCATGGGTGTTTTATCTTTTGCCGAAAGACGTGCACAAACGATTCGTTTGTTGTGAGTAAATGTTTGTGCTGTACGTTATCTCATTCTCTCCTTCAGATCGACGTTGCCTGAACAGGTGCACGCGTGCCACGAGTCAGGTGACGAAGTGATCGCAAAGCGTTATGGTGAAGAGTTTTGCTCGATGATACAACGCATTACCCGTTCTAAGAATTGAAACCACGATCTCGCTATTGTGTGTGCTACTCCCAAACTACTAAGCCATGCACCCGAAATATATATATATGAACCCATGTATGTATCTGCTTAGGACAGGTATAATTATCAACACAGGAACATGTATCATACTTCAAAATTAAGCTGGTCCTATGGGAATCACATCCCTAGTTCTCAACATAGTCCATGTTTCTCTCAATAGCAAGGTTCCACCTTCGAATGAGAGAATGTATCTCTGCCCCGTAAAATTCAGTTGACTGTTCTTTGAGCCACTTCTTCACTGCCGTTTCCACTTCCTCGTCACTGGAATAATGTTTGCCTCTTAACCCCCTCTTTCATGGAACCGAACAGATGATAGTCTAAATTATTCCAGTGACGAGGAAGTGAAAACTACAGTGAAGAAGTGGTTGAAAGAACAGTCAACAAAATTTTACGAGACAGGGATACATGCTCTCATTCGAAGGTGGAACATTGCTATTGAGAGAAGCGGTGACTATGTTGAGAAGTGTGATCCACAGAGGGCCAGCTTCATTTTGATGAATGATACATTTTCCTATGTTGGTAATTATACCTGTCCTAAACAAAATAGCATCACTTTTTGACTCACCCTCGTATTAGTTAGCTACTGAACAATTAAACGAAATAAGCAATTAATTAATCATTCGTTCAATGCATTAATCAGATGCTTTATCAAGATCATTTTGTCACCATTTGTAACATGAACAATGACATACCCTCGTTGCTCTGCGTTACCCAAGACAGACCTACGTTGCCGATGTAATGTCACCGACAGTGTCACGAATTGCGACGAAACGTCTCTCACAAATCCGAGATTAATTGATCAAAAGATTACTCAAGAAAGCGGTTAGTTAATTGGTTAATTGGTTAACTAGCTGATTAATTATACGCAAAGAACCTAAATACACGGCATGCGTGTGTTTCGTATGGTGAAAATAGTATTCGTAAGATACAAAAGTATGCATTGTATATGTGAGATTATTTGTGTATGTATGCATGTATACATACATACATATATATATATATATATATATATATATATATATATATATATATATATATATATATATATATATATATATATATATATATATATATATATATATGTATATATATATATATATACATATATATATATATATATATATATATATATATATATATATATATATATATGCATACATGCGTATAGAGATGTATATATAGATAGATATGACTGTGGGGGCACCAGTGTGCATATGTGTGTATGTGTGTGCGTAGGTGTGCGTGTGTGTGTGTGTGTGTGTGTGTGTGTGCGTGTGTCTGCGTGCGCGTTCGTGCGCATGTGTGTGTAATATGTGTATAGATCTACATACTCCCAAACGAAGGTACGCTGAGAAGTTCATAGGTTGATTATAAAGACCGGTACTAAACCAGTGAAATCTCGTCTACATTAATTTCAACCATTCTTATTAATAACTGCATTGTTATGTTTCAGGTAAACTGAAATCTGACTGTTCAAAGTAGATCATAAAAGTAACTAGTAGTTGACATCTGTTGAACATGGACAAAATTTGGCATCAAGTACCTGCCGGAAAAGGTTTTGCCCTTAAGGAAATTCATGCTATGTTTTTCAGAATAGGGGATGACGTTCCAGCTTTATCAATATTGCAAAAGGGTGTACTGAATTTATGACAGGAACGGAGAGTCTTGAAGATTAACTAAGGGCTAGACGTCCTGCAACTGCCGCCACTGAGAAAAACATTGTCATCACCACATTGTGATGGATGATGACAGGCGATTCACTATGAATCAATTAGCCAACGCTCTTAGCATCTCCCGTGACAGAGTTCAGAATATTCCGCACAATGAATTTGCCATGACTAAGATTTCTGTTCGGTGTGTGCCACGTCTTCTGATACCTGATGAAAAGCGCACCAGGCTGATCACATAACGGGAAAATCTGATATTGTTTGAGGCAGATCCTGTTGTTTTCTTTGAATGTTTCCTTACCCAGGATGAGCGTTGGGTTCATCGCTTTGAGCAACTTACAAAGAGACATTCCATGTAGTGGAAACATCTCTCCTCCCCTGATCCAAAGAAAGGCAATATCGTTTCACCTGCAGGGATTGATGGCATAAGAATTTTGGGATGAGAATGACATTGCGTTTATTAACTATCTTCAAAAGAGCAAAGGTATCATTGGAGAGTACTATACCAACTTGCTGAGGCAGTTACGAAAATCTATCAAGACCAAACGCTCACAAAAAACCGACGAAAGGGGATTTGTTTAATCAGGATAATGCTCTAATACACAGGTCCTTGGTTTCAATGGCTTCAGTGCGTGATTGTGACATTGAACTGGTTGATCACACTCCCCATTCTCCTGATTTGGCTGCATCTGACTATCATCTATTCTCCAAAATGGAAAAAAAAGCACCTGATTGGGAACCAGTATTGCAGTAATGGAAACATCATATCTGCTGTTGATGCCTTTTTTGATCAGCAGATTGAAAGCTTCATCACCAATGGAATCCAAGCAATGAAACACCTATGGAAGAAGTGTGTGAATCGCTAGGAGGTCTATGTTGAAAAAGAAAACTTCACTTGGTCACATTCCACGAGAGTATCTTGGTTAGCCTATGAGGTTTTAGGCGACCCTCCTAAATATATACTATTTATTTGTGTATATATGAGTAAATAATACACTCGAATATACATACACACACAAGCGTACATACACTCAGTCACACAAGGTGCATAAGTAAACTATCTTATTTCATATATTGAATTTGATACCTCTTTAAGTGTAAAGTTTTTTGACTGAATTTACTGGTTCTTCGCAGTTTCATTCCTTATTCAATGCTCTCTATCTCACTCTCGGCACTTTCTTCTTTTGACTATATGACATTATGTCTATCACACTCTCCTTTTGCCTCCATTTACCTAACCTACAGAGTTTTTCTTTCTGTCTCCCTCTTCCTTTCTCCATTTCTTTCGCTCTCTGTTTCTCCAACCCTTTGTCACTCAGTGTCACTCTGTGTCAATCTGATTCACTCTCTGTTTCTTTATTCCTTCTTCTTTAAGAAGGTCTTCACTCCGTTTCTGTCCTTCACTCTGTCTCTCTTTTTGTTTTTCCTTATTTCTCTCTATTTCTCTCTTTTTCATTTTCTTACCTTCCTCCCTTTCACTTCATCTTCATTTAATCACCCTTTCTACCATCGTATTTTTTGCTTATTTAGTCTTGACTGACTGACAGGTTTATGGCAATGACCAAAGGTCAGACCAGATTGAACAACCATTAATGCCTCGATGAACAAAATCTCTTCTCTGGAACCAAGCAGTCTCTGATTAAATAGCATCTCTAGCAGCTATACATTTAGTGAAAAGTAACAATACATTTACATACATACATACGTACACACATATATATATATATATATATATATATATATATATATATATATATATATATATATATATATATATGTATATATATATATATATATATATATATATATATATATATATATATATATATGTATATATATATGTATATATATATATATATATATTTTATATGTATATATACGTATATATATATATATATATATATATACATATAAAATATAAATATATATATATGTGTGTGTGTGTGTGTGTGTATACATATACATTTATATTTATATATATATATATATATATATATATATATATATATATATATGTGTATGTATGTATGTATGTATATATATGCACACACACACACACGCATAGCCGTTTATACAAAGAATGAGAGGGTGTATGATTTCGCAACAAAAAAGAGGGAGGGAAATATGGGGTGGGGGCAGACTAAGAAAACTGTGGAAGAAACAAAGACTGTCTGAGAAAGAAGTAGTGCGTATGTGTGTTTTTGCTTGAATATTCTTCTCTGTGTCTTTTTTCTGTCTTTGACTTTCTCTCCTTCTCTGTGAACGCACACTCACACATATGCGTCTGTGAGTATGTGTATATGTGTATGTGAGTGTGTGTGTTGTATGTATATGTGTGTGTGTGTATTTGTGGCATACATAACAACTGATAAGTTTGCATGCATATGTATGTGTTTAGACATGTATTCATGTATAGATGTATATTTGTCTGTGAACGCATTATGCGTGTGAGTATGCACGTGTATATGTTTATATGTGTTTTGGTATCTTTGATGTATATGTGTTTGCATTGCAAATTTTAATATACTAAACATAGAAATAAGCTGAACAGGAATGGAAAAGCAAAGTATTATCGAATATCGATCGTTGATCTCCCGGCTCTGGCCTCTTCATTTCACACACTCACATACTCATGGAAACAAATATGTTCATACACTGAAACACATGTATATATACACAACCTCCAACTCTACTTATATTCACAATTAAGTTGCCAACAGTTTATAATGCTGACCTTGTTTACGTACATCCGTTCACCTCAATGGCCGCCAGAAATATTTCATTTACGTTTTTTCAATGCAATTGACCAAATTGGTTATTTCTATATTGATGAAATAAACTACAATATCATAATGCTTTTGAATATCTACCAATTTCTATCCGAGCAATCAAAGAGCAGATAAAACCATGATAACCTTAGAGAAGGTTCTTATATTCGTAATTTTGTTTCTCAGAAATTACAATCGAGTATTTTAATTAATTATGGATCATACTAATTTACCAAATAAGAAACCGCATTCAGTAAATTTTCCATTCGTTTGTTTTGTGTGAAATACTTCGTTTTGTGTGTGTGTATGTGAATGTACGTATGTATATACATACATATATATGCGCATATATATATATATATATATATATATATATATATATATATATATATATATATGTACATATTTACACAACACCTACACGCATGCACGAACACTCACTCACATATCAGTAGGTGATATATATATTTATATATATATATATATATATATATATATATATATATATATATTTGTGTGTATACATGTATGTATACGTATGAAATTGAGGCATAATGCCAGCGATTTTAAAGGGAGCTGCTAGTCGATTGCCGCAACCTCAATATGCAGGATGAGTGCCAATTTTGGCTTCGGTAAGACTTGAACTCAGACCCTAATGAAACGAGACAAATACCGGGAGGCATTTTATCCGACGCTCTAACATGCCTGCCGTTCTTGTACCTTGTATGAAATTATATATAAAGCAAATACTGCAGTTCTAAGTTCACCACTAGTCATATAAGTGCGATATTTATTGAGAATTGTTTATTAGTTTATCATATTTCTTTTAACAATTCAAATAATCATTTTTACTCTAGGCCCAAGGCCTGACATTTTGGGTGAGGGGGTAAATCGATCACATCGACCTCAGTACATGAACGGTACTTAATTTATCGACCCCGAAATGATGAAAGGCAAAGTCGACCTCGGTGGAATTTGAACTCAGAACGTAACGGCAGGCGAAATATCGCTAACCATTTCGCCTGGCGTGCAAACGTTTCTTATTTCTTTATTGCCCACAAGGGGCTAAACATAGAGGGGACAAGCAAGGACAGACAAAAGGATTAAGTCGATTACATCGATCCCAGTGCGTAACTGGTGTCGTAATTTATCGATCCCGAAAGGATGAAAGGCAAATCGACCTCGGCGGAATTTGAACTTAGAACGTAAAGACAGACGAAATACCTATTTCTGTATTACCCACATGTGGCTAAACATAAAGGGGACAAACAAGGACAGACAAACGGATTAAGTCGATTACATCGACCCCAGTGCGTAACTGGTACTTAATTTATCGACCCCGAAAGGATAAAAGGCAAAGTGGACCTCGGCGGAGTTTGAACTCAGAACGTAACGGCAGACGAAATACCGTTAAGCATTTCGCCCGGCGTGCTAACGATTCTGCCAGCTCGCCGCCTCTAACAATGCAAATGATATCTTCTCGATGAATTTATTTATCGATTTTTAAAATATGCAAAATTCAGTAAAATATTTCAGAACAGACTTAAAACATCTTACTTGTTCTGTTTTCAATGTCCTGTTTTCAATGCCTCCTTCTTCGAAACATGTGCCGTACCCAATAAAATCTTTCTCCTTCCATCTATTTATTAATATATATATATATGTGTGTGTGTGTGTATGTGTGTGGGTGTGTGTGCTTACCAGCAACATTTACTGTAATAGCTATTTAAATCTTAATTACGATGAATTTTAGTTTTATATCTCAGGGTTTGTCCTGTTAAATTAGTGGTTTGCATTAATGTATTTATTAAGTTTTTAGAAAGTTTATTATTAAAAGTTAATGAATTAATCATTTTTCGTATTTCAGATTCTACATCTGGGCCTTTTATACGCCGGAGTAAATAAAATAACTAACAGCCAAATAAGAGAGTCATCGACAAAATTGACAAAAATTTGTAGATTTATGGCAATAGGAGAAATGTATAATTTAATTTTTCAAGGATATCGCAAGGAGCTGAATTACTTATTTAATAATACTCCGTCTTATTTTTGCGGCGAGCTGGCAGAAGTGTTAGCACGCCGGGCGAAATGCTTAACGGTATTTCGTGTGTCTTTACCTTCTGAGTTCGAATTCTGCCGAGGTCGACACTGTGCCTTTCATTCTTTCGTAAGCCGAAACATTATGTACCAGTTACATACTGGGGTCGATCTAATCGACTGGCCTCTTCCATAAAAATTTCGGGTCATGTGCCTAGAGTAGAAATGAATATTTCATCTTATAGTCAGTAAAAATTTGTCACTTCTTGCAGTGTACATTTTTTAAATGCATCATCACAACTTAGTTTTTGCCTGAAACAAATTATTTATTGATATGCAAGAACAAGACCTGAGAATTTTTCGGGATAAAGGTGAACTCTTTCTGTTTTTTTTTTCTTTGTCTTTTTTTTTTTTTTAATCATTCAGTAGAGGGGATAAAATTAAAGCTTCTCAACTTCGAACTGAAAACAATATACAGTTTCAGCTCTGTAGAATTTATTCCTCACAAGCGACCGAATATATTCTTTATAATTGCACTTAAATGTGAAAAGTTATATCTGCACAAGTTTTCTGTATACTTGCAATTGAAGAAGAGAGTCCAGTGAATTAGTCTCCGTACCTAACAGGTACGAATGCTATAACTCAGTTCATGGAAGCCGCGGCGCGAGCCAGGGTGAAGCGACCACGGGTGCAGGTCTCGGTGGTACTAGCAAATATTTGGCGGGACACCTGAGAATTCTAATTTTTTCACAATGAACGTACCGGCCGACTCGGACACTCGGTGAAGAGCACTCTCGGAGAAATCGTGCGGGGCGAAACGACTGGGAAGAGGAGGCGCTACCGTATCGCAGAGGGTATCCGATGGCATCTGCCTCGTGGCTTCTGACCAAGTTTATAATAAATGGACGTTAGTAGATACCACAAAGCATTAACCCCAGGATTATTTTGTTTCTGTCATTCTGCTGGTTTGAGTTTTCGAAATAAACATTCTAAGTAACAGTCCTATCACCTATTGAAAGAAGTTTCTTTCTCCTACACAATTATAAAGGAAGGGCCTGTAATCTCATGTCTTAAATGTGCAGCATTTTGTATGTTATTTATATAGTTTAACTATGCTAAAATAATCTTAATTTGAGGTTGAATTAGGGCGAAAGAACATGATGCGCCGGTGTATAACCATTTTGTTCAATTTGTTGATTTCTTTATAAATAACTTGCAGTTTTTCGTTGGGAACAATTGGGGCCAAATATTCTTTATCTTGTAAAACTGAATTTAAAACTTTCTAAGTGTATAACTTCTAGTTGAATGGGTTAAGTCAGGCTGTCTAGCTCTCCATTATCTGCATGAAGTCTTTAGATAATATCTTTTATGATTTAATGGATTACAGGAACTCAATCAAACTTAGTTTGGAAAAATTAATTCATCTTTTACTTTTGTATTTGTATCTTAGTATTTATCATCTGAAATTTCACATTGGCTGATATTGAGATATGGAAGATGAAATACTTGTAAAAACCTTTGATAATGCTGATAACGTTTAATTGTATAAAACATTGAGACACGATCAAAGACATCAATTGTATCGAACGATAAAAGCAAATACACAGGCTTGTTTTTTCCAGTTGTTTTCGCTCTCGTCGTATTCATATCAAAACTCAATAGTTCAACATTGATATTTTTAAATCAAAACAAGCAGCAGCAAACCGACGCAGAAAAATATCCGTAATTGTCTCCTGTATTTACCGTAAAAAAAAAGTAATGATATTTATTAGCGTCTGATATTATTTTATCATCGTATATTTTATTCTACTTTAGATTTTAATATATTATTTTTATCAACACAAATTTCATTCCATTTTAGATTTTAAAATGTTTCAATCATTAAATGTTGTCAATTACTTAGCTTTTTTACGCAGATGGCTTTGTAGAATTATTAAATGTTCTGTTTTTCTACGCCATCGATTATCCATAACTTTATATCTACTTTAGTTTAGGCGGCGAATTATCGGCGTCTCTACAGCATCGAGCAAAATACATTGCAGTATTTATACAGATTGACTGCATACAGAGTTCAAATCCCGCTAAGATCAACCTTGCTTCCCAAATTTTCGAGGCTGATAAAATAAGTAACTGTGAAGAACGGTTAACTGGAAGAATTATTCTGTTCTACTCTAGGCACAAGGCCTGGTTTTGGCGGGAGTGGAGCCAATCGATTAGACCACGAGTCATCAAACTAGGGCCCGCGACGTCAATTTGTCCGGCCCGCCGTCGTATGCTGAAAAAAATAAACATGCTTTTATACTGCTTCTTACGCGTTATGTATTTTACGCGCCATAATAACTACTACAGTACATCACGTGTGCCTCGGGCTAATCAGTTATTAGTGATTACAATTAAAGCGAGAATATCTAACGCTGAGGACTAAGACTGCTTTTGTTTTTTCTTCACCCATTGTTATGGCTACTAAGAACAAAAACGTTGATGATGAATGTCGCATTTTCAATAAAGAATGGGGAGAAAAGTACTTCTTTGTGGAAACAAACGACCAGAAAGCTAATTGCCTGATATGCAACGAAAGTGTTGCTGTTATGAAAGAGAACAATATTCGTCGTCACTACGAAGCAAAACATCTCTCAACACATTCTAAATATTCTGTAAAGTTGCAGTCCGAGAAATTTAAATCTATGAATCGTAGTTTGGAATCTCAAAAGAATTTCTTTACGAAAAAGTGTGTTAAAAATGAATCTAACACTCGTGTAAGTTACAAAATAATGAATAAGTTGGCAGAGCGAGGAAAACCATTTACTGACGGAAACTTTCTAAAAGAGTGCATGATGGAAGCAGCAAATGACTTGTGTCCTGAAAAATCTAATATGTTTGGCTGTGTCAGCCTTTCAGCAAGTTCAGTTGTGCTGAGAATAGAAGAACTTGGAGAGAATATACAGTTACAGATACATAAGTAAACTAAGGAATGTTTGTGGTAATCTCTTGCTATGGATGAGTCTACTGATCTTTCTAGTACGTCACAACTTCTTGTGTTCATTCGTGGTGTTAATTGCAACTTTAAGACTGTAGAAGAAATGGCATCCGTTTGCAGTAGACATGGAACAACAACTGGAGAATATATTTTCATAGAGGTGTAGAAAACTTTACAAAACTATAACCTTCAGTGGAATTAGCTTCGATGTGTTACAGTCGATGGAGGAAAAAACATGGCAGGATTGAGGAAGGGTTTGGTAAGGCGGATCGAGACCAAGCTGGGGGAACTTCAACTTCCGAAGCTCTCTTTATACACTGCATTATACATCAGCAAGCGCTCTGTGGAAAACAATTAGATATTTCTTACGTACTAAAACCGGTTACAACTGTGGTGAACTTTATTCGGAATCAAGGGCTTAATAGACGCTGTAGGAAGTTTCTTGGAGTCCCAAACAAAAGAGTTCTTCTACGCCGAGATAATGGCGCTTCAGCACCGCTGGAGAAAGTGTTCAGCCATCGAGGGGGACTACGTTGAAAAATAAATCATTAGAAGTCTTGTACCATGTTTATTTATTTATTTATTTATTTATTTTAAGTCTCAAGACGTTTCAGACACCCCTCGTACGTTTTATATTCAATTTTCCAATACATTTAGCATTAAATATACAATATATTGATACAGTCATCTAATAAATACTAACACGGTTTTCTTGTCTCTTCACATGTCTACCTCATGCAAAATCTATTGCAGTAATTCGCAAGTATGGGCTGGTAGTATGTGCCACGCTCTCGCAAATTCCTTTAAGAGTGTAATTAATGAGCAAACATAATAAATGCCCTCTCGGCCCTCTCACATTTAACTTAGTGGAACACACAAGATGTGACAGTTGAAGTTACTGGCAAGCGGACATAATGTGTCACCGGATCCAAAAATCGAACCCACGTTCTCATGATCAGAACAAGACCACACTAACTACAAAGCTATGTGCTTTCTATAGTTTAAACTATATAGCCTGAGCAAATGAGAGTTTTATCTCTTCATTTCTAGTCATAGAGCAATGCTCAAACTTTCTTCAGTACAGTTGATGTTTCGTTCGATACACGAATATCTTATCAAATACTCCAGCTTCAAACCAGAAAGTCATTTAATTTTGATATTTTTCAGAATTTATAGATTAAGTATAAGAAATCTATTCCAAACAAGTCTTACGAAATAATAATTAAAGCGAAAGATTTGCTAAGAGTTGGAAAATTTTAATGGAGTCTCTGGACTTCACAGAAATTCACTGGCAGATTTTCAATTATAAAACGCAATTGTTCTTATCTCGACTTGTTCAAATATACAGTAATTCTTAACTCATAGAATTCAATAACAACTGTAACCAAATACCTCCTGTTACCATATTCCAAATGTATGTGCTTATTAGTTCCTTTAGGTGTCTACCAATCACCGTTATGAGGTTTCTTCTATTTATATTGATGACATTCACATAATCGATTTATCGTCAGTACATGATTTATTCTAGTGTTAAGACATTTATGTCTTGCAACACGATTCTCAGACAATATAACTATGGGTTTGAGAGCTGTAGTTGTCTGGGTTCATAAAATGTCAATAAACAAACTGAAGGCTCTGCACTATAACTGGAACAAACGTTTCTGATTGTTAATTCTCAGCCAACGCAATCGCTGTTGTTGTTCTTGTTGCTTAAACAAATCAGTTTTGATCAATCAGGAGGATTATCTGGTGTATTCAAACTGCGAAAAACCAATACTTTTTCAAGCATAACTTGTCTCGACCTTAAGACGAAAAGTTATGATTTGAGATAACTATGGCTGATATTTCTAGCTGTTCAAATGATCACACGGGGGCTATTTCCTTGATGCCTCATTCTCAGTTTAGGGGCTTGCATTGTACAGGCAGAGACAGTAGCTAATTAATTCAATAGAATCTCTGAATAACTTGCAGCTGATCCACGAATTAATCTGGTCCACATCGAAATCTTTTACTAGACTTGAGTTGTGATTTGACTGCTTCAAATGCCCTGAAAGATGGAATACACTGTAACTCACTAGCTTTCTTCATATTTTGAGACAACGAAAATGCATGAATCTATGAATGAACCTCGATGCATTCACTTAATGCCAACATTCTGCGGAAATTTCGGTAAATGGAAACTATACAGAAGGCTCTCGGATGGATTCTGCACATAATTCAAAGTTTCAGCTTTGGCATTATGGGACATGTGTTACTCTGTCTCCACCCGAGTACACGTCATAGATACACATGTCTGTGGAATACACAGCCATTTTGCAGGCTCATTCAATAAGTAGGTTGTCAGCTATATATATACACGTGTATGCACACACACACATACATACACACACACACACACACACACACACACACACACACACACACACACACACACACACACGCATATATACTATGATAACACTATGACAAATCTATATGTGATGCGAGCATGAGACCCCTTTTTTTAAAATCTGCTACAGTTTGATCATTTGACTAGCGACGACGCTTCGCAGTGCACAGAGTCAGGAGAGAAGGGAATACTCATGGCAATTTTCAGGGTCTTCAATAAAAGTGGGAGAAATATATTTCAAAGGCAAGGAACTCGCCCTAATGCTTGCAATAGTTTGACCTCTGCTAAAGTCACTCAAGTTGCCCGTTGTCAGTGTTTAACCGAGTTATCTATTAAATAAGCTCCCCCACCACCCACAAAGACTAAGGCGGGATTAGCACCTGAAAGAGCCGTTACAGATACCGTAAGAGGCTTCCGAACAGATATTCTTACTGTTCTGTGAATGCGTCGCTCTACATTAGAACTTTTTTTTCTCTCCGCCCCGAAAAAAATGAGATGTAAAGATGATTTCGACCGGTTTGAACACAGAAAGTAGTGTGTCTGAATTTATAACGACTTAGTTAATTTGCTGCCATCTAAGTTTCTCAGATTTATATAGAATATCTTCAAAGCTTCTCATATTTTAACATAACATCATTTTACTACAGATCTTCGCTAAAAATTCATCCAGATTTATCATTACTGTGTTGTATCAAGAACTATCAGCATGGACAGTTATGTTTACCCCAGCCACTTAATTACTACATTTATCCTCATTAGACGAAATTTCTCTTCATTCCTTCAGTTCATTACTTTAATGAACTTCCCTTTAGATTTATTGCTTTAGTCGAACAGATAAACGGATGCATTTATTTCATAGATATGCAGAAGGCTTCTGATGTTTGATACGGAAGAGTAGGTAACACGTCGTTGTGTTTATGATTTCTATCTAAGCTTTAGTGCTATAATTAAAGAGAACTTATTAAAACTGAACATAAAAAGCAGGTAGCACATGAGCATGTGGGAGGCTTTTCTATGCGGTTGCTGTAAATACTAAAAGCAGAAGCCGAGTCTGTCTCTAATCATACAACATCTTTCCTGTTACAAGAGATTAACAGAAATGTATTTCATTGGTACTAACAAACCTATTTAATTCTAGATCACTCAATTTGTTTCATATCAAGTTGCCCTGATCTAGGAGAGCTATTATTATCAGAAGCATTTAAGCGAAGAAGTGTCTACTGTTTCAGGCATAGTGTACCTTTGACTACAGTATTCGATGCGTGTGTATCTTTTCAAAAGAAGGCAATGTTGTACACTAATCTTGGAAAAAATCGAATGGCTACGTCTGGAATGCTTTTAATTATAGATTTCCTACGCAAGAGTTGAGTTGGGCCTAAGCAACATCAACAGTAACTAGGGTTTGCATGCATAGGCAACCAGAACTTACTTCTACTTCACGATGTTCGATATGCTTTTGAACATTTCATTAAGGATCCAGATAAAGGCCTCAGCTCAGAGGGAAAATCGTTCTCCATAGAAGAAAGGACAGCGCTCGTGACCCTTCTCGAGAGCACCGAGATTGGCACTGGGAATGAAGGACGTTATCATCAGGCCGAAGACATGGCTCTAAAGATTGTATCTGGGTGAGCTTTGTTTAAAATACCCCATGAACAAGGTTATAGAGTAAACCAAGCAGAGTATCATGTCTACTCTTAACAAACAGTGATTGACTCTCAGACGTGCTACTGTTCATATTTTTCCACCTTACCATACTCTACACAAGACATAAATCAACTCAAGGCTATACTAAAATATACTTTCCCAAAATGCCGTACAGTGAAATTGAACATGGTACATCGTAATTCTGCATCAAGGCTCTTAATCACACATGCATGCAACTATTTTGCTTCTTGTTGAACAGGTCACTCACATCTGCTTCGAAGAATGATTTTTGATGTA
>NC_142928.1:145310922-145315922 GCF_046866305.1 Octopus bimaculoides
ACTCTTGTAAATTATCCTTGCTACTGCTACTAGTTTGAGTGTAAGAACTTAACTCTCCCTTTTTCCTCGATGGAGGGGATCGAAAATGTTTGAGGAGTCTCCCAAGAACATGCTTGTATATTTTTAACCTATACTTTCTTAGTAATTCTTCTAACGGCTGACATCTGTCCGACCGACGATCAATTTTATTCTGAACCTGTTTTGCATTTGTTTTCAGCATCAAATACTATGTTATATCCAAATAGTATCAGATATACTGAAAAAAAGAGACCGTTAAACATGATTTTGACATTTAACTTGCCGATTTCAAATTAGAGGAACTTACAGAGGCAATGAAAATAACGAAATGAAAACAAGAAACCATTTGGCTTTCACGACAAACCACCAGGAATCTGGTTACCTGGTCTACACAACACCCTTCTAAAATCATAGAAAATGGTGGTCAGCTTTTAAAAGTAGGCTATTCAACATAATTTTGGATATGTGGGAAACAAATAGTAACTGCAGATATAAAGGATATTTTCATTGGTACAATCTTTTAGAAAGGAAATCGCAGTTTTGCTGGAAACTATCACGGCATATCTCTACTCTCCATCCTCGGGAAAATATTTGGCTAAATACTGTGCAACCGTCTTTTAATCACCTTGAAAAAAGTGCTGCCAGAATCTCAGCAAGAGTTTCGAGTCTCTCGCAGAAAGTTTGACATGTTATTCTATGCAAGACTACTATAGAAAAAATGCAGAGAACAACAATAAATTCTCCTATTGATCTATAATCTCAAAAAACCTTTCGAAACCGTACCATATACAGCTATGAGAAGATTCAGATGCCCAGATCTTTTGTGACACTCATGAGTACTCCAGAATGACATAAAATAATGGGTGACACATCGAGACAGGCGATATCCCGAGTAACGGCGGTTCAAATTGCGCATGTATACTCCTCGCAACTTTGTTTACCTTGTACCTTGTAACCATGTTCCACAAATTTCAACATAACAATCCCAGTTTCCAGTGCTGATTTCTACTATAACGACTGACCAGTAGTCACTGTATCGTCTCATTAACCCGAAAATACGCTAAATTCGGCCAGTAACTTCAAAATGCGTATGATCGCTGCAGTACGACATTCAATATTCAGAAGACCAAAATATTCGCACAACTCAACCGCCGGAATCATAATTCCTCACCCAAGAAATTGAATTCTATTTTTGATTTTTAAGAGTATTTAAAGCAGGAGAGAAACATGAGAGCCTGATATTGTATTAGGCAGCTGCGTTAAATATCCACAAAATTAAGTCTTTACATGAGAAATACTTCTGTGAACTAAATATCTTAACCTAAATTTAAATAAAATGACTCAGTTGAAAAAGCCAACGAGGAAGCTTTAACATTAGTCGTAAAGGGTAGATTATCACAAGTTTACGCAATGAAAGAGTTATCTACAAAAGAGATAACAAACACAGAATGGTCTATTTTCTGAATCAATATATCAAATATAATTATAATTGGCACCAAGTTATCGTAGACTAACTCTGATGAATTATATTTGGCAACACGATAAAATGGTACAGATACACATCTCCAGCATTATCGGAAATGAAAATGAAAATATTTTAAGGAATTTTAATTCTGACCCGCTAGCACATGGCACGCAAGAGTCTTATAATAAGTAATGCGCCTAACACCTGAGCCTTTCGCTTTAGGTATAAGTTATATGACGCTGTGAACATAAAATGGTTAACTTAAAGTAATTTTGTGGGAAGATAAAACGTTAGTCTTTGTCTAATATTATTTTAATTAGATTTGGAACACGGTAGAAAATTCCTTTGATTTTATGTTGACCTCATCAGCAGAACACAGATTTTAATAATTATTGGTCTTTCTAAACAATGAAAACACGACTTTTTGTTTGTTTTCTTTGTTTATGTCGCTATTTGAGTTCATTTACTTTTATTCTTTATTGAATATATTTGTTGTCCTAAGGTAGCTATTTAGAATAATGTTACAGTTGCAGAAAACCCTATTTCTATGCATATGTAATAAGCATAATACTTCTCTTTCGTTTTTTCTTTCTTTTTTTTTTTTCAGCGGCGTATCCTAAATTCAATTATCATTTTTCTGGTTTTCCTGTCTAGCCTTGCTAATTCACTTAGTATATAGATGCGAGGATTATAGCTGCAATGCATCTATGTATGTTGATATGCATTGATTCTCTAAGGATAAGGTAGCCAGAAACGACGACTTCAATTGTATCATTGTACTGAATCAATAGTTAACACTTACAATTAGAATCTTATTTCTTTATTTCATTCATGTTTTCATGACTAGATATTGACTGTACGCTGATAATACAAGACGCTCTGTTTCTCCTTTTAGCCGATAGCCTTTCAGCCATTGTTGGTTTTCACTATGGTGTAATTCTATATCATGTCTTGCAGGGTTTTAGCAAAGGAGTGGCTTTTCTCGCTCTTATCTTTTAGAATGATTGGAATTTCTTTTGTATTTTGCTTTTTTTTAAACATTGTTGTTTTCTTTTTATAGAATACATTTCTGTCGCTATAATTAACCTCTAGCTCGTTCTTTATTGTTTTCTTATACATGCAATAAGGTATTATTTTTGGTTTCTTTATGATTCTTTATTAGACTAAACAATTTCCTGTTGCTTGTTTCTATTATTAGGTAACACAGCGTTGCCTTGTTTTGTTGGGAACGGCTGACGGTTTTGCTCCGTCTGTTACTCTTATGGCACGATTTCCAAGTTTGAAAGAACTGAAAACGAATACCTTCCCCTTCAATCATTTCTTCAAGTTCTCTCAGGAAACGGATGTTTTGGATATTTGCAAAGACTGTCTCTGTTCCTTCAGGATCTCCTTTGTTGCAGTTACTTAAAATTAAGATTGGATTTCTTTTCATTTTAATCATCAGAAATCAATTCTATTTTCTTAAGAAAATTTTGTCCCTGCCATGAAGACCGCTTGTTTATTTTCTCGGTGATTACAGTAAACAAAAGCGCAAAGTAAGCTCTCTGATGAGTTCTTTCTTTTGTCGGTGGAAGAAACTTTGGTATTGCTCTTGAAAAGGTCATCGGTATAATACAATTTTGATACCGGAATTAGTTTTGGTGGGAGCGTGGGTTTAATGTTATTGACCCGCATACATAGAACTGTATGGCAAACGCCTTCTCCTTGACCAATCCAGTCCGGTCTCAATGCATTTGTTATCGTTGTTGTTCCTGTTGTTGTTGTTACTACTGATGCTGCTGTTGCTACCCCTCCTGCTGTTGTTGTCGATGTTGTTTTTCTTTGTCTTCTTCTTCTTCTTCTTCTTCTTCTTCTTCTTCTTCTTCTTCTTCTTCTTCTTCTTCTTCTTCTTCTTCTTCTTCTTCTCCTTCTTCCTCTTCCTCTTCTTCTTCTTTCTCGTCTCCTTCTTCTTCACTTGCCGTTGTTCTTGTTTGGGTCGCAGGTTTACCCTGATCGATCAGACCAGCGAGCAAGAGAGTTCCAGTCGTGTCCACCCTAACTGCTTCTGCACAGAGAACCCAGGACACTAATATGCAGGAAATTTGGTCCCCATTTCTTAAAGCGTGCGAAACCGCATAGATGCTCCTTTCTTGGTTTCAGCGAAGTATGCTGGTGAAGACGGTGAATACACAAGCGAATAAAGCATTCTTTTTGAGCACATTTTTTTCCTTCATATTAAATAATACATTTCTGCTAACCTCCACATTTTCGTCTGTCAGAAATGTTGCATCAGATCGATTTGGCTTGAGATTTCGTATTATAGTTATATGTTTAAGAAACTGATCGAAATCGCAACGCACTCACATTTTTTTTTTTTTCCTTTTCAGTAGCTACAAGTATCGCGTGTAAAAGTTTAGGTCGACGTTTCATATTTTCGTTTTGTGATTCATGGATATCCTTTTTTCAAACGAATAGCTAATAACTTCAGACGACATAAGTGCGTGCTGACATAAGTTGTTAAACACAGTTTCAGCTTCTACTTGCAATCCTCATTCTCTAAGCTCTGTAAGTCATATACATTTACCTCGACAGAAATCAAGCATCACAAGGTAGAGATTTTCTTTGTCGTCTGTCTTCTTTCCTACACATCTGACAAACATAAATAATCTGTGAGATGAATGTGAGATCTATCTTTATCGACGTGATATTAACTTTATGTGAATACGAGTGTGTGTGTGTGTGTGTGTTCATGTGCGTTTGTATCTATGTATTTGTCTGTTGTATGTGTCTTTCTGCTTTGCGTGCCTTTTTCTCTCTCTTTAATCACTATTATATACACATAGAGAAATAGCTACCTATATATATATATATATATATATATATATATATATATATATATATATATATAGAGAGAGAGAGAGAGAGAGAGAGAGAGAGAGAGACATAAATATATATATGCATATATATTTGTATTATCATATAGATCTATGCACATACACACATATATACATATATATATATATATATATATACATATGTATATATGTATGTATATACATATATATGTATATGTATATATATATATATATACATATAGATATACATATTTATAAATATGTATATACATATATGTGTGTGCATGTGTGTATATGTATGTATGTATCTATGTATTAAGAGTATGAGAAAGAGACAGTAAAACAGACAGGAGAGAGAAATTAAAAGAACGAAAACGAAAGAAAAAGATAAAAATGAGATAGATAGATAGATAGATGTATAGTACATAAATGATGCATATATATATATATGCATATATACACATACATACAATACTACATGCATACAAAAAATGTTGATAGACTGAGAAACAGAAAAAGTAAAGGAAGAAGAATGAAAAAGAAGAGAGACAGAAACAAACCCAAAAAATATTTTTAAAAAAAAAACAAAGAAAGAAATGGAAAGAAATACACAGAAAATTGGCAAGAATGGATCAATTTTTGCGATGGAGAATAGAGAATAGTAGAATACACAATTCAACTCG
>NC_142928.1:145320922-145328422 GCF_046866305.1 Octopus bimaculoides
AAACGGCACAGGTTTTCGGCCAGTCAGTTGTAGCCTGTAAACTGATTCCTCTGGTTAGGAAACACCTTATTCATTAATTCCTTTAAATCAGATACCATATGTCCAAAAGGCAAGCTTACCCGGCCATCCTTCACGTCAATCGAAGTGCCATTACCGACGTCCAACAGTTGCTTTGGAAAGGTTCTGTCTGCATCCTCACCACTAAGCTGTAGCCTCATGTTGGTTGTGAGTCTCAGTTTTTGCACACTGCTCCATAGGTAGAACGACTTTATGCTGGCATTTAACTCTTGTCCCCTTTGAAACCACGGCACCCCCATCAGCTTGCTGTTGTGTCTCAGATCTTGAAAGGCCTTGTCAAGAGCTTCAAAGGAAACCTTATGGCTCATTGTTGCCTGATCCCAGATGATCAGCCTGTATTCACCCAGAAGTTTGCCTTTTATAGAATCACGACTGAAGTTGCAGTTTGCTTTCTCTTTCTTGGGCCCACGGTCATATCGCGTAGTGTTTAAGGGCGCGGGTTACTAACCCAAAGATTCCGTGTTTGATTCCAAGCAGTGACCTGAATAATAATAATAATAATAATAATAATAATAATAATAATAATAATAATAATAATAATAATAATAATATTAATAAAATGAGTTTCTCTGCCCTAGGTGTACGGAAAACAGTCGGCGAGAAATGGAAGAAAATTTGAAGAAAGGAAAAAAAAAACAATATAATAATAATAATGATAATAATAATAATGATAATAATAATAATAAAGGGCATAAAATGAGTTTCTCTGCCCTAGGTGTACGGAAAACAGTCGGCGAGAAATGGAAGAAAATGTGAAGAAAGAAGAAAAAAACAATATAATAATAATAATAATAATAATAATAATAATAATAATGATGATGATGATGATGATGATGATGATGATGATGATGATGATGATGATGATGATGGTGATCATGATGGTGATCATGATGGTGATCATGATGGTGATCATGATGGTGATCATGATGGTGATCATGATGGTGATCATGATGATTAGAAGAAGAAGAAGAAGAAGAAGAAGAAGAAGAAGAAGAAGAAGAAGAAGAAGAAGAAGAAGAAGAAGAAAAAGAAGAAGAAGAAGAAGAAGAAGAAAAAGAAGAAGACGACGACCTTAAGAATGAGAACCCAGTTTCGAAATTTCCCCAGGATACCTGAAGATGGCTGGAGAGTATATCAGCTAAAACCTGTTAACAACAAACATGATGAGGACAAATACCCGTCAAAAACAAATAATGTGTATACATACATATATATATAACCAGCTTCTTACCACACAGCCACACACACACGTATTTATATATGTGTGTACCCTCTTGTCTCAAAAAAGATGTATGTCAATTTGAGAGAATTATTTAATTCTTAAAATTACTTTTTATTCTTATTTGGAGTTGTCTCTCACCACCATGCCATCAAGCGACTTACCTATCTTCAATGGAATTGGATACAATTTCAATAAATGATGAATTTACCTGGCATGGTATTTAATATACCCTTATTCATCTGTACACACGCACAATACACATGCTTATACATATATTTACCAGTGAATATATCCTTATTGAACACTGTTGAAATGCTTAATTTTGTACCTTATGTGCACCGTTTTCGTGTTTCATCTTACTAATGTTCTTTATTTACTTTCACTGCCTCGAAAATGAAAATCGTTATTCATTACCATACTTATTATTATTATTGTTATTATTATTATTATTATGTATTCGTAGAATTCGTAATGCACCAGATGAATGTCTTCCGTTTTCTCTATATGCTCAGTTTAAGTAAAATTCCGCCGATTTCACACTAGCCTTACATTTGGCTGGGATCGATAAAATTAATACTAATCAAGTACTACGTTGATTTTTTTACCTCGTATTAATTGCACTTCCTGACTTTACGTGTGCATTGCTAACAGTAACATTAATTTATGTGTGTTAACTATATATATACACACACACACACATATATATATATATATATATATATATATATATATATATATATATATATACATAAATATGTGTGTGTGTGTGTGTGTGTGTGTGTGTGTGTGTGTGTGTGTGTGTGTGTGTGTGTGTGTGTGTGTGTGTGAGTATCTACATGTATGTATGCCCTACGATTTTACTAATGTATCTGCCTGCATATGTGTAATCATTCACAAAGCACCTGGAATTACGGGTAATCTTTCTGTTTTCAATCCCCACTATCAGATTAACACAATTTCCAGATTTTTAGATTTAGGTAATTTTTGAATTTTTTAGACAGAAACGTATTATCTGCTATGACTAATAACATCAATCACAATACACTTCTCTTCTTGGATACCAATATCCGGTCGATTTGCCTTAATTTTCATTTTCTGGGCGCCAATATCCGGTTGATTTGACTTATCATGATCACTCTGTCATTCTTTGAGACCATTTTTATATATGTGTATATAATTTTCTGTTAGTTGGTATTTAATAATGCTAGTATGACTTCTAGCGATTGAAAGTGAGTGTTTTCACATTTTCATGCATGGACACGTACTCATATTCACCTCTTTCAAGGTTGTGCAGCTAAACGTAATATGTTTTGTAGTTACTTTACAACACCCAGTTTTAATACGTTGTACAGGGCACGGCACCCAATGCCCTTTTACCCTTTAATAAACGTTTTAACAGCAAAGGCATGGCGTACACCGGTTCAAACTATAACGAAACCTATCAAAAAATGAACACAACGAAAACCTAAAATATGTAAATATGTGGGAGATGTTTTTGCCACACTATATTCTGCTTTATTTTATATGATTTTGAAACCGTTATTGTGAGATTGCATTCATCTTGTCATATTAAAACCAGATTTCGAGTGAGTTCTGCGCTGCTCAGGCAAAGTATTAACCTTTTCCTTGTCATCGTCTCTTATGATATTCAGCTGAATATAGTGTATAATATCAACGTTAAAGGCGTGAAATTGTAATGATCTTTTGGACGTTGACTGATGAGGAAGAAGCAACAAATTTTCTGTTTCATATGTTTTAGTAAAATTTTCTGTTTGTTGTATTTTTGTTCAAATTTCAAAATATATTTATGTGACGCTACGCACTTCTCATTTTTTAAATCATTTATAAATTATTCTTGGAATAATTTTATGCGACGTCTATTTCTGTCTCTTTCTGTTTCTTTACCTCACTTTTGCTTTCCTCCCATTCTTTTTCTCTCTCTTTCCCTCCTTAATTATTTCTTCGTTCTGACTTGTTTCTGTCCTTCTCTCATCTCCAGCTCTACAGGACATTTTCATTTTCCTTTGCGTCAAGTCATATTCTGTAATTTTTTGTTGTATATGTATGTTTTATTTTGTTGTGTTTGTTTTTGTCATTGTCCTGTACATTCGTTAGCTATTCCAAGTGGCTTTTTGCTACTGGCGTCAACGAAAGTGAACAACATCAACGTTAAAGGCGCGTAATGATCTTTTGGACGATGACTGATGAGGAATAAGCTACGAATTTTCTATTTGTTGTTTTTGTAAATGTTTCCGTTCGCTGTGCTTTTATTAAATTTTATAACATACATACATATATGTATGTATATAAATATATACAAATATATATTCACATATGTATGTGCGTGTGTGTGTTTGTGAGTGTGTGTGAGTGCTTGTATGTATGTATGTATGCGTGTATGTGTGTATGTATATATGTACGTACACATGTATGTATGTATGTATGTATGCACACCTTAGCTTCTGTTATTTCTCAGTTTTCCTCGTAGTTATCTGGTAGATCAACTTCTGTTTATATTTGATAAATTGCGTCTGTCGTAGGAAGTGTTTTGTCTTTTTGTTTTGTGGTGGATTCTCGTTTATTAGATACGTTTTTTTTAGTCATCTTACAACAGATAGGTTTCTAGTCAGAAGTTCCCAACCTACCTGACTTAGAAATGATACAATCTTTCTTTGTCGGAGTTTTCGTGGTTTATTCCAAATTCAGTTATTATAATTCGTGTCTAGTTTCGCTAATTCACATAGCTTTCACTTTACAATAATATAACTATAAATTATTACTGGAACAGCTAGAACATCGACGCCTAATGGCCTATTATTTTGACATTTAGCTCTGTTTTAAGTATTAATCTAATGAGTAGAGTCTGGAATAGTCATTCCTAACCTTTAATTTCTTGCGTGAGTGTGCGTGTGTGTTTCTATGTGTGTGTGCCTTTTGTGTGAGTGTGAGTATGTAATGTGTTGTCACTATTTCATTATTTTCTAAGTATTGTAAGTCTGTCGTTGGTGTAATTTTCATTATCTCTTTTTCTCTATCTAACATGACATTATTGGTCTCAATTAATTCCCCTTTTCCAAGGTTGTCTTAGCTCTCATATTTCTAAACTGAATTGCGTATAATTTCCTCTACTAAATTTGTGTGCTGTCTGAAACTGTGTTTGCAGTTGTTTATCACCTGAAGCATACAACTTGAGGACATCCATAAAGAAACTATGATTAATTGTCCACGCACACATTATGCATACGGGTCCAGTCTAATTTTGCATGTCGGTAAAAGATACTAGCACTCGACAGAAAAAAGTATAGGCAGAAAGACTCCTTAGAATGTGACTAAAAATCAAAGTGGTAGCATTCGTTTTATATTAGGTTGTTTCACATGAAATGTCGTATTTGAAAGGTAACAATAAAACGTTTCAGAAGTGTTAGAGAACTGATTTATGACGTTTACCCAACGTTTCCCTATATGTTATATATTCCTTCTTTAAAGAAAATCATCTTTTACTGTTAAACTGTCCGAATGCTTTTCTCTATTTAAGCATGTTTTGTTGCTTATGAAAAGCTCAAAATGCTTACATAAGTGATGATCAGTGGGAGAGATATCAGAGGAATAAGAAGGATGTTGAAACATCTCATAATTCAGGCTTTGCAACTTTTGGATCGTAACTTGAGGAGTGTGATGACGTGCATTGTCGACCAGCAAAATTGGGCCATCTCTATTCTCTAGACTGGGTTGCTTCTTTTTTCAAATCCTCATGCATACAATCAATTTCCTGGCAATACGATGTTGCTGTTACCGTTTTTCCTTGTTGCAAAATTGAATAACTCCTTTCGCAGACCACCATACAGTGACCACTAACATATTACGGTGCAATGGTGGGTTTGCGTAGTATTTAGGTGACTCTCCTGCATCTAATCACTGTCCTGTTCTCCTGCTGTTGTCAAAGAGTATCCATTTCGCATCACAAGTAATGATTTGATGCTAAAGTGGTCTTTTTCGAGTCGAGAAAGTAATAAGGGGCACACTTCGAGGCGTCTGTTCTTTTGAATCTCGTACAGTTGATGTGGAACAAACCTATCCGTTTTCATGACATTCCAATTGTTTACAGGTGTCCAAAAACAGTTGTGCGAGATGTTTGGAGTTCTGATGAAAGTTTTCGAACCTTTGTTCTCGGATTTTGTTCAACCAAAGCATTTAATCTATCATACCGAATAACTGATTTTGGCCTACCCCTCGCTTTATTTTCAAGGTTATCTTCTCCTGAACTAGAGCTTTGGAACCATCTCTGAACAGTTGTGATGTCAACAAAACCATTACCAAAGACCCGCTTGATATTCCGTAGAGCTTCTGTGGTAGAGTGACCCAGTTTGTACTCATACGAGAAAATCTCTCAAAATCGTTTGGTTGTTATCATTTTCATAAGGTTTGTGGGTACGAATTTTGAATGCCAATATTGTTGGGAAAGAAAAAGGGTTAAGATTAAATGCAAGGTATACATAATTGGGATTTTAAATTACTGGAATAATTAGTAATTAAAAACGCGACATTTCATATGAAACAACTTAATATAAGCCCTTTTGTTTCTCTCTGAAGAATTTCTATTCACTCATGACATGTTTCATATAACTAATTATTGGTTCTCGTTCGTTATGGCTAATTCTATAGTAAAATTCTTTTATGGATAGGAAACACTGTTAAAATCCTTCAAGTAGTCAGTCCATTCCATGCTAAAATTCTCTCATCTTCTTTTACATCCTTTGGTTTTCTTTCCAGACACTTGTTTATTCTTTTGATATTGTTACACTAAATGGTTTGTAAACAGCCCAAAGGACTCTAGTTTTTTATCTTTACTTTTACAATATTGCGTAAAAAAAATGATTTTCTACAATTTGGAACATATTTGGGACACTTCAGCAATTAAACACATCTATTAGCAATTAAACAGTTACACATGTAATTTCCAACTTTATAAACTGTTGATACGGCCTAGTTGAGGTTGTGTTGCTTCATGAGTTGCTATAACCTTCCTCAAGCATTTGTTTATCATATACATAATTTTGCACACTCTCCACAAGAGCGAATTTTTTGTGCTCTGTATTCCCATCCCCGATTTTTCTACTCCTATATTGTTAGCGCCGTGTTAATTTTTTTCTTCTTTTTATTAGTTCTTGATATAATATCTTCGAATTATTACAATCGATCTGGTTCTTTTATTCAAACAATCATTTTTACTTTTCAAAGTGACTCATTATTTACGATTTAGAGCTTCAGAGAGGATCCCTTCTTTTAAGCTTCCTATAAAATAAATTCGCAACCATTTTGTTTTTTGCTGTTATGATATATTTCTTTATTACTTGTCTTCTATATTTTTCCACTGCTTTGTCACTGTAGATTACATTAAGGATTTAGAGATCTTTACTTTGATATTCTTTTTATTTTTCTGTTTTACAGGCCATTTGGTTAGGCTATAATTTTCAAGTACAAGCAGTCCTAAGAGAGGTTTTACTTTCTTTTATTGTGACTGTTGTTTATAATATTCAGTCTATTCTCATGATATTTCATAGTCACCTATATTTTCTTTAAATCTGCGCTTTCATTGTTCTTTCGTGGATTTCACTGTTTCGTGAACAAGTATTATCTTTCACAGATCAATTTGCTGTCTTGAATAAGATCTATCAATTCTGATTTTTAAAACTATTTTCACCATTAGAATTTTGTAATCTTTCGAATTTTCTATTATTGAACCATATTTATAGTCCTTCAATTCTATGTTTGTGTTCTAGTTTTGCTTCTGTTGATCTGTATTATCTAGATATTCTTATGTCCCAATATAATTTTTTTTTTTCTTTGTTTTACATGTGGTCCGTCAATTTCCGCAGGCCTTGAAATTTTTCGTTGGTCATTTCTAAAGAAAGATATCTGACTGAAGGGACAGCATTTTAAGTTACTGTCATTTATTGTCGATGTTTGCTGTTTCACTGGTGTTTTTATTTTTGCGTTCTGTTTCTATCGTTGATATCGTTCAGTTCTGAAAATATATATTCTTCAATTCGCTAATGTTTTCATATTCAAAAGCCACTTATACATACATATGAGGTAGTTTTTCTACAGAGATTATCAATTGTTGTGTTAGTCAGACTTTTAGGATAGATAATTGCTTTAAAATATGCATTTTGAATAGAATTATATCCTTCTCGTGCTGT
>NC_142928.1:145335922-145343422 GCF_046866305.1 Octopus bimaculoides
GACAGACAGACAGGCAGATAGACAGACAGACAGGCAGATAGACAGACAGACAGACTACTGTTTGCCTTAAAACCAGCCACCCGGAAAGAAAGTAATTGGTGGATTGTATCTTTTCCCTGCCACAAAAAAAAAGAAGAAATCCTAATGTCATGCGTTTCTCAGAGAGTGTTAAGCGTTTTGTTGATGCTTTCCTGCTTAACTGAGTGAATTACCCGATCCTTAGTAGATATTTTTGTTGTACCCCTTAGTGACATTTTAACGTTGCTTCTTCTGCTTCTCCTTTATATTTCTCAATTTACTTCAAAGCAAAATCAAGTTTCTATTTTCTCTTTATTTTTGTTCATATTTTGTGACTTGTTTTCAAAACCTGTGTATTAGTTAACCTATTTTTATTATTTACTCTGCTGTAGATATTTTATACCAGTAATCAAGCTGTAGAAGGTCCCTCATCTTCTTGTCTGTGTATAAATACAATCTTTCTGTATCAGATTTTCGATGGTGTATTCTAAATGGAATAATTAATTCTCTTGTATTCATATCCTGCTTCGTTAATTCCCTAAGCTTTCGGGTAATGACATTATAACGATAACTTGTTACTAGAACTGCTACAGTATTGTTGCATATTACCTGATTTCATGCATTTATCCCAACTTAATGTATTTATGTAATGCTTCTATGATATTCCGTCCTCGCATTGTTTTACATTTGTGTATGTTATACACAAGTATTTGTAAATCGGTGTTTAATTTAATTCTCTTATCTCCGTTTCTTTATCCAAAATAATACTAATGTATCTGCGTTTTTCTATTAATTTTTCTCTCCTGTTCAAGGGTGCTGTGTTGCAATTTTCTAAACTAATTTAATGTGAAATCCTCTACCGCATCATGTATCGCATGTAGCAGTGTTTCCAGTTGTTTGTCATCTGGAGCGTACAACTTTAAATCATTCATGTACAAAAGATGATTGATTATCCTCCCATAGTATTTGCATCAAAGTCCAGTCTGGATTAGCATGCTGGGGAAAGGAAGGAAACTTATTAATGCCAAGCAGAAAAGGAATGGAGAGAAGGAAACCTCTTGGAATTTAGCTCTTTTAATAGACATAGGTTTCGTGTTATAATTTCCCCCTTTTATTTGTATCTGTGGAATTGCTTGTCAATTTATTCATGACATGTTTGTTATACCTGCTCGTTAATGGTGCTATCTTACTCATGGCTAATGTTTCTACAAACTTCGAGTATGGTACATTGTCAAAATACTTCTGTTAATCAATCCACTGTCTACTAGTCTTTTTATATTCACATCTATATGAAACTTTGCATTATCCTTTCTGTTTCTCTAGAAGTATCCCCCTACCAGATACGTATTCATTCACAGTGGCATCATTGCAATTAGCACTACGAATGGTGTGTGGAAACATATAACAGGCCTAGAGGTTTTGATGCTTGTGATCTGATATTGGGAAGAGGTTTTCTTACTGTATCTTATTCGTATTGCGCTTGACCTTTCAATAGATCTTTAAATATTTTTCAAGCACTTTGTATGTGTTTTTTAAATACTGCAATAATAAGTTTTGCACTTTATCCTTTTCTGTTTTTTTTTTTAAATTTTGGGGGGATATTTTTTATAACGTTTGAGCCACTTTGACAATATTTCATGCGATACGAATGCTCGCAATATGTGTTACACTTGTTTTAAACATTCTTGTGCGTTTACATATTAATATTCTTCACTCAAATTATACTACTCTTGCTGTGTTAGCTCCTGAAAATCCTTTTATGGATTTTTATGCAAATGCTATCGGAGAACAATTAATTATCTTTTATGTATATTTAAAACTGCATATACCAGATGAAACCTCGAAATAATGTTATGTGTAATATTTGATTCAGTTGAGGATTTTCATAAACTCGAATTAAAGAATCTTTTCATTACAACGAATGTGTTGAGATTTAACGAACAACTTTTGCTTTAGGCATTCTTTGGATTTGGTTACTTTATTTTCTTCCTCGCTGTTATTGTATTTGTCTGATCCCATATTTAGTACTTGTACTGTTTGTTGTTTATTTCGATAAGAGTTCAATGATATTTTTTTTTAATTTCTATTTCCGACTTTTGTGTGTACGTTTGTTCCACATTATTCGTTTGGCTATTAATATTCTTATATGACCAATTTCCGAAAACTTACTTACTTTTGTTACTATTGTGGTTGCCATATTATTATTTGGTTTATCTCAGCGATAAAGGCGATCGCATTTGCTTTCATTAAGTCTACGGTATCTTAAAAATGTTGTGCTTTATATTGTTGCAATTTTATCGTTATCATTGGGATCTTTCATTTGGTCCACAGGGAAAGATTGTATCGACATGAGTTCTTCAACTATTTCCATCACTGGATTATTTTCCCATTTAAAAGTTCCATCTTAAAATGGCCTATTCTTAAACATTACTCAAATTCCCGTATATTCTTGCTTTTGTTGATGCAGTTCTAGCTCGGTTTTTATTAGTCAATATTCTCCAAGTAAGCTGGCCTCTTATTTGTGTTTGGCTTGTTTGCTTTCTCGTTTTAGATCTACGTTTGTGATTAATATATTTCATGATTATATATTTTAATGTCTTATTCTATGTGTTACATGATTTATTCCTTTGTTGTTTGATTCTCTGTCTTGTCTTGAAAATTTCTGTCTATGCATGATATAATTATTTATACAAGTGCTGTATAATGTGTCTTTACACACACACACACACACACACACACACTATTTATATATATATATATATATATATATATATATATATATATATATATATATATATATATATATATACATATATATGTGGAAAACTTTGGAGTCAAAAAGAAGAGAACGGTTGAACATTTATTTTCTATCACCACAATTGTTTCTACGCAACGTAGTTCCCTAGGCGTGCAGGTGCGTTATTATGCAACCGTTTCCCTGCATTAAGGGATCTAGTGTTTCCTCAGGTGATATGTAAATATTGTCTTTGTAAGTTCAAATTCCCGGCTTCAAGAACATCCTCTCTGTCTGTCGTGGTCTGAATTTAATAGGAACCACTGAGTTCATCAAGGTCTGTTGTTGCCGAAAGACTGTTGACAAACTGCTTTGAATGCGTAGGTTTAGTGGGATGGTGATTCTGTTACTGTTAAAGTGGTCGCCATTTTAAAGGGATTGATATTTGATTTCTTTATACTAACGCTCGGACACATACAACCTCACAAGCACATGCCCACGTGCACACTCATACATACACACAAACACGCGCGCACGCATAATATATACACATACATATACATATATATATATTTGTGGATACATACACTCATGCATACTAAACACGCGGACAGGTATGCATACGTGTATATAGAAATACAACCCATCACACGCACGCATGGATATGGGGGAAGTGGAGAGGGAGAGAGTTCACCAAATTATTATTATTCATCGACTGTACCTAGAAAATACAAATGCGTTTTAGTATGCATGAATGTATATATTCACACATATACACACACATGCACATGCACACACACACACATATATATATATATGTAAGTATGTACATATGTATACGCGCACACATATACACACACACACACACATATACACACACACACACATATACACACACACACACATATACACACACGCGCATCTGTGTATGTATATGCCTGCGTGTGTATGTATGTACAAGGTGTGTAAGGTATTTTAGGACATCTTTTTTGGGGGTAATTGCTGCATTTTTTTGCTAACTCTGTATAATCTTTGTTTCAGAAAATAATAATGGCAGATCCTCATCTTACTCAAGAAGTGAAGAGACATGCTGTTACTGTGGTTATAAATACTGAATATTTTTAAAAGTCGCCATATCTTTTGTCTACAAAGTTTGAGAGGAGTTAGAGACTGATGATGGAAATGCATCACCAGTATCAATGCATAAATAGCATTCTAAACGCTCTGAAATCATCAGAACCAGTAGGTTCAACAGACCATTGATTGCAATCTCAGAAAGTCCATGAGGTCAATTGCAAAAGATCTCCCTGTGTCAGAAGGAACAGTCAGAAATGTTGTCCATGAAGACATCATATATAAGTTTTATATGATGAAGAAAGGTCAAGAAAATGCAAAAGAAAACCACTACATAAGATCTAAAACAAACTGAAAAATCCAGCTGAAGAAGTTAACAGAATAAATGACAGAAGGTTATGTGCAGACCCTTCTGAACATGCAAATACTATGCATTCAAAATTTCCTGCAACTGTCATGGTTTTAGGAGTTGTCAGCGATGAAAGGCATGTAGTGCCTCCTTACTTCTTTCCACAAGGCCTTAGAGTTAACTCTGCTGCCTACATTGTTAAGCTCTGGATAGACAGTGCATGTAATGGAAGGCCATATGTCTTTCAGTAAGACATTTTCACACATGGCTCTAGTAACACGGGAATGGATGGCTGAACATTTTCATGATCCCATAACCCCTAACATTTGGCCTCCTAATTCTCCTGATCTCAATCCATTGGACTATTACATGTGAGGCGTTGTTGAGAGAGAGGTCAATGAACACGCCCATAACATCAAAGATTCTTTGAAAGCTGCCATAGAGTACTGTCCAAAATTAGCCAGGTTCACTTCATTCGAGCATGTAGATGATTTAGATCTCATATAGAAGCACTTGTTGAAGCTGAAGGTGACTTTATTAAATAACTTTATAGAAAGGAAGGTTTATTTTTATCCGCGAAGCAGTTTCTGATAAATAAAGTTATTATCTGTTAATATATATGTTTTTTTTTATAAACATAAATCTGTCCTAAAGTATCTGTACATGCATTTGTATATGTATGTATGTGAGTCCGAGGACTACATTCTTAACAGAATGCACCATAACTATATATATATATATATAAAACAAAGCTTGTGTGGGTGCGTATGTTCCATATGGATTCGAAAACTGTGTTGCCGATTTTGACGTATGTGGTATCAAAAGATTCAGTGATCTTTCGGCTACCAAATAAAGTATATATGTAAATATGTGCGTGCATTTATGTTTGTATATATGTACAGGGTATCCCAAAAAAGATGTACTCGCTCTTTAACTTCCCAGTACTCATACATTTTGTGTTCAAGTAGATGTTTATTGATATACATACAATCCTAAAAAGTTAAATTAAATTCAGGAAAATAAATTGTTGCAGAAATGATTATATATTGTCATTTAGAATTATTAAATGTTCTCTCTCATTCTTGCGTGTTCGCAAATGTTCAAACTGCCTTCCTTCATTTTCCAAACAAAGCTGATAACTTCTAACAATGGATTCGACAACATTGCCAAACATTTCATTTAGAATTGCCACACATTGTATTCGAATTTCACTTTTCAAATTATCAATTGTCACTGGTTTTGCAACATAAACCTTATCTTTGAAATGTCCCCATAAAAAAAAAGAAAAATCCATTGGCGTGAGGTCTGGGGAACGTGCAGGAAATTCAACGCTACATCTCCTCCCAATCCATTTGTTTGGATTTGTTGCATCGAGGTAAGCCCGTACATTACAAAAAACAATACATTAGTAATTGTTTGTCAAAGACTGAGTACATCTTTTTGGGACACCCTGTATAATTACATGTGTGTTTGTGCGTTTACGCATGCGAATGTTACAATTATCTCTTGGTTATGCATTGATTCTGAAAACTTGATGCCATTTGATCGATAATTATTTAGTAAAAAGAAACTGTCTTCTGCTCTTCGTCAATTCAATTTCCCGGAGTCATAGAAGACCAACAGTCACACAACACTGAATACAGACAACATAGTGTACTTGTTGTTCCTCTGGCTGACGGTGCTTCTGCTGCTTTTACATTAAAAATAAAAAACATTCTTTTTGGTTGTATTTTTGCCTGTTGCTGCCCTTCGCGGCTTTGTTTCTTTTCTTCGTTTTGTTACTCTTTCTATTTGTTAGTGATGTTGTTTCCCTTTTTCTTCTACGTTTTCGTTGCTTTTTTCATATTTACCATAAACATCTTCATCGCGATAATCATCGTTATTAGCTATCACCATCATAGTACATCTTCTCCCGTTCTTCTTCTGCATCTATTATTCATCATCACGATCAGCAGAATTATTCTCATAACTGGCATTAACTTCAATAGTGTGGTTTGTATCCTCTTAAAAGTTTACAAATTATTATCAACAACTTGGGGAAAACACCTAAATTTAGTGGGTAAGGGTAATTTGTTTGTGTGGTCGGTGCTCCAAAGTTACCCAGATGCGGACATTCCACTAGTTTTAAGGAGCCTTCTGTGTTGTGACTTTCGTATTTACTATTATTATTATCATTACTATTATTATTATTATTATTATTATTATTAATCATAAAGGCGGTGAGCTACGTTTTGAGCTCAAATTTCTGCTGAGGTCGACTTTGCTTTTCTTCCTTTCGGGTTCGATAAATTGAGTACCAGTGAAACACTGGGATCGATGTAATCGACTATCCTCCTCCCCAAAAATTTCAGATTTTCTGCCTATAGTAGAAACGATTATAATTATTATTATCACAAAGGCGGTGAGCTGGCAGAGTCGTTAGCGCGCCGGACATTGTCTTTAATCTTTTCGGAGTCGCTAAATTAAATACCAGCTGAGTACTAGGGTCGATGTAATCAACTTAACCCCTCTCCCCAAATTTCAAGATTTGTGGCTATAGTAGACAGGATTATCAATTTTTTTATTAAAACGGCAAACTGACAGAATTGTTAACACATTGGGCAAAATGCGTAGCGACATTTCGTCCCATCGTTACGTTCTGAGTTCAAAAGCCGCCGAAGTCGACTTTGTCTTTCCTCCTTCTGCAGTTAACAAAATAAGTACCAGTTGAGTACTTGGGTCGATGTACTGGACTTATCCCTTCCCAGAAAATTACTGATCCTGTGTCGAAATTTCAAACCAATATCATATTTATTGTTTTTATTCCATAAATATCTCTTTTACTATAATTGAGTGTTTATACTTTTCATAATGTTTCTTAGTTCACCGTTGTTCTTATGTTTATGGTGACTTGTGGCCAACAGAATTGTTAGTGCGCCGGAAAAAAATGCTTGCATTATTTGTTCCTGCGCTTTACGTTCTTGGGTGAAATAAGTTAGCTATTTTATCCTTTGGAGATTAACAATGTACCGGTCAAGTTTTGGGACGATGTAATCGATTGCCCCCCACCCCTGCCGCCAAAATTCTTGGTCTTTTGCAAAAATTGGAAAGAACTATAACAGCAACAATACTAATGATGATGATGATTTCATATTTTGGCAAATGGCCAGCGATTTTGGGGGAGGGGATAAACCGAATACATCGACTCCAGTACTCAGCTGGTATTTATTTTATCGACTCCAAAGTAAGAAATTCTAAGTAGACCGCAGCGGCATTTGAACTCATAACGTAAATTCAGAAGAAATACTGCTATGCATTAACTTTGCCTTTTATCCCTCTGAGATCG
>NC_142928.1:145348422-145383422 GCF_046866305.1 Octopus bimaculoides
TGGTAGTAGTAGTAGTGGTTTTGGTAGTAGTAGTAGTAGTAGTAGTAGTAGTAGTAGTAGTAGTAGTAGTGGTTGTGGTAGTAGTAGTAGTAGTAGTAGTGGTGGTGGTGGTGGTGGTGGTGGTGGTGAGGTGGTGGTGGTGGTCTTAGTAGTAGCAGTAGCAGCAGTAGAAACAATCTTTGAAGTAGTAGTTGCCGAAGAAGCAGCACCAGCAGTAGTAGATGCAATAGTTATCCCTGCAGCCTCTACTGCAGTAGCCTCTTTCTCTTCTCGAAAGCCAGGAACTTGTTTCCCAGTTTTACCAAAGCCCACTTTGGTGCTTGTGTTTCTCTTCATGGATTCTTTACACAATCAATGTACTGAACACCTACTACTACTACTACTACTACTACTACAACTACTGCTGCTGCTACTACTAGTACTACTACTATTAGTAGTAGTAGTAGTAGCAGTGGTTGTAGTAGTAGTAGTGGTAGTAGTAGCAGTAGGCCAGAACGAGATTTGAAAACAGGACGTAAAAATTTGGGAAACAATACCGCAAAAAAACATTCTGGCGCTCAAACAATTTTGTCAGATCCTAGTAGTAGTAGTAGTAGTAGTAGTAGCAGCAGCAGCAGCAGCAGCAACGTGGAAGATGTAAGCAATAATAATGATCTGGTGTTTGTAGAAGTCTCTGATCGCCGTTGTAGATTGACCAGAGCGAAATTTGAACACAGAACGTAAACATTTCTGTCGGATACAAGGCCAAGTAGTAGTCGTAGTAGTAGTAGTAGTAGTAGTAGTAGTAGTAGTAGTAGTAGTAGTAGTAGTAGTAGTAGTAGTAGTAGTAGTAACAGCAGCAACAGCAACATAGAAAATGTAGACAATTCTAATGATATGTTGTTTCTGAAGTCTATGACTGTTGTTGTTGTTTAACCCATGGTCAACTCCAATTCAGTTTGCCTAAATTCAAAGACTTCCGGCCGTTACTTCCCTATCATCTTGAATAGCATAACTAGGGATACCTCATCCAGTCGATAGCTTTGTTAACATGGTAGGGTGTCGTTTGAGTGAATGTGGTTGCTATTGTTAGGGGATCAAACGGACAAGTAAACGCTCTGCCGTTGGGTAGAGAAGCATAAGGTTGACAAAATCCATATCGTGCTCTACTAAATGCATGTGTGTATAAAACTATGAGCTCCTATGTCTTAAGTTCGAATCGAATAGGGATCTCTATTTAATCGGTTTTGCGCATCCCGTAATATTTCTGTCTTTTTACCTATATTTGGAATTATATGTAATATTATTCCGCTTGGCGCAGGAGTGGCTGTTTGGTAAGTAGCATGCTTAGCAACCACATGGTTCCGTGTTCAGTCCCACAGCGTGCAGTCTTCTACAATAGACTCGAGCCAACCAAAGCCTTCTGAGTGGATTTGGTACAGGGAAACTGAAAAAAGGCTGTCATATACACACACACACACATATATATATATATATGTGTGTGTGTGTGTGTATGTGTTTGTCCCTCCACCCTCGCTTGACAACCGTTGTTGGTTTGTTTACGTCTCTGTTACCTGGCGGTTCGGCAAAAGAGACCGAAAGAATAAGTACTAGGCTTACAAAGAATAAGTCCTGGATTCGATTTGTTCGACTAAACATGGTGCTCCAGCATGGCCGCAGTCAAATGACAGGAACAAGTAAAAGAATAAAAGAATAGTCGAAACATGAGTTCGGATGTTATGCTTTTAAATTTTCTAACTGGAACAGAAGTAAAAACGTTATCAAAAACTTAAACAGAATGAAACAAGTTTAAATTTTACGATTTCAGTAATTTCAATTATGGTTCGTATGAGAAGATATATATCTTTCGTTTACTTTTTTCAGTCATGACTACGGCCATGCTGGGACACCATCTTGGAAGGTTTATTCGAATATATCAACTCTAGTACTTTTTTAAAACTTTGTTACTTGTTCTATCGATCTCTTGGGTATGTACTAGTGACCAAAACCTGTTGTCAAGTGGTAGAGGTATGCAAACTCAAGCACAAAGTTATGCATATATATATACGAGGGTTGCCACAGTTTCCGTCCACCAAATTCACTCACAAGACATTATTTCTTTCTTGTCCACAAGGGGCTAAACATAGAGGGGACAAACAAGGTCAGACAAAGGGATTAAGTCGATTACAACGCCCCCCCCCCCCCCAGTGCGTAACTGGTACTTAATTTTTCGACCCCGAAAGGATGAAAGGCAAAGTCGACCTCGGCGGAATTTGAACTCAGAACGTAACGGCAGACGAAATACTGCTAAGCATTTTGCCCGGCGCGCTAACGTTTCTGCCAGCTCGCCGCCTTCACTCACAAGACATTAGTCGACCCAGGGCTATGATAGCAGGCACTTGTCCAAAATCTCATTCAGTGTGACTGAACCGAAAACCAAATGGTTACAAAAAAGCTTCTTAGTCATATAGCCCTGCCTGCGCTATGTATTTAACATAATGAAACCTATCAATGCCTGAAGGTCTATTAATCATTTCTAAAAGGGGTTTGTTACCATGCGTCTCACTAGTTGTTATTAATAGGGGGATACAGAAAAGTCGAGTGGTAAAATAACATTTCGTCCCCTCCCTTACACTCTCTAGTTCAAATCGCACAAGTGTCGATTCTAACTTTCAACCCTCCGAAGGACATTATTGTCAATTCCATCTCTCTTCTAAACATATTGAGAAAACCAATGAATAAAAGTATTCTGTCTATGTATGACTATTCAGTTTTCAGACACTATGTTTCTGGCTACATTATCCAATCTGGCTTTGATTTAATTAAGAACGTATGGTGTATTTTGAATGGTATTTGACAGCTATTTCTTGCAAATCGAAACACCACATTAATGTTCCCCCGTTGGATTGTAGTTACTGTCATCATTACCGGTGTAGCAATGGTAGTATTTTAGTAATGATGTGTTACAAATTCCATTAATATAGTTATTGTATTGTATAGTATGCAGGCTTGATGACCTGAGCGATAGTGCGGCAAGCGAGCTTTTATGTTGTTTCTAATGTTTGTTTAGACTATATGGAATGCAAAGCGTTAATTGATTTTCTGTTCTATTCATTTGTTGGTCTCGAATTGCTAACTTTCTTCCTCAAACGAGTGTGAACGAATTTGAACATTTGTTAATAAAAATGACACCAACAGCTGCTCAAAGAAGACAAGCATTTGTTATTAGCAGCATTAACGACATCTATAATGTCTTGGTAACAATAATAGGTTCATATCCATGCATTCTCGGTGTCGCTTTCTGTCGTCAAACAAGACATTTAATCATAAATTGTCTCGATTTATCTGTATTAGACCAGCGTCTTGTCCAGAATATTCTTCCCTTTCTCATCCGTTTAGAAATAATGGAAGTTCAGCTAAACAATGATAAAATAACTCGCCAGGTTATTTAAATGGCAATGTGTTTTTCTTTTTAGCATTAATTATGTATCTAACAAAGGCGAAGATCTGCAAATTATATCGATTCCAGTACTTGATTGTTACTTATTTTATTGACCACGAGGAGAAGAAAGGAAAGAATCCATCTCGGCGAGATTTAATCTGCGAATATAAATGATCGAACTACAGTAAAGTGTTTTGTTCAACACTTTACCATTAATGTCATCTACTTTCATTTTTACAGCATTAATTCTGTGGATTAGTAGAAATTTTAGAGTGTCGGACAAAAAGCTTTAACCCAATTTAGTTACAGCTCCTTCTGTTAAGAGTTCAAATCCTGCTGACTTCAAATGTACCTGTGATCTACTTTCCATAGCAGTTCACAACTGAAAGTATGCTTCTTTTTTACATCAGAGTTTATGCTCTTACCACTGACTCTTTGCCGGTGTCGTACTAACTTGATGCTGAATGGGCACTGTGTCAGTCTTAAAACACGTTTTTGGCAGCTGAACAGACTTGAGAATCGCGAAGTAAATTGCCTTGCCCAAGAACAGAATGTCTAACTTGGACCGCGAATCGAACCCAAGACTATATGAACGACAGTCCTTTTGCCTATGCTATATACCACATATTTTGGGATTGTTATAGTGAAAATGTGGAGGCGCAATGGCCCATTGTTTAGGGCAACGGACTCGCAGTCGGAGAATCACGGTTTCGATTCCCAGACCGGGCGTTGTGTGTGTTTATTGAGCGAAAACACCAAAAGCTCCACCAGGTTCTGGCGGTGGGGGGGGGACACCCCTGTTGTACTCTTTCGCCCCAACTTTCTCTCACTCTTTCTTCCTGTTTCTCGAGTAAGGCTGCGATGGACTGGCGTCCCGTCCAGTTGGGGGGGGGGGAACACATACGCCATAGAAACCGGGAAACCGGGCCCATGAGCCTGGCTAGGCTTGAAAAGGGCGCATGAATAAATTAAATAGTGAAAATACATAATACACCATATCAAACCCAACACTCATTGATTACTAGAGAACTCAAGACGATCGCTCGATCTGCGTGAGTTAGTTGGAAAATTAACCTCAAATATACTCGACCTTTCCCAAAGTGTAAAGAACACATTAGGTAATGTAGTCTAGTTTATATACCCTTAAGCTGACGAGATGGTCTGGGCTGGATTGTCTTCCATGAGAGGTTTTATGATCAAGGTTGAGCTGATTCAGTTACTCATCTGATTTGCCAAAGAATATTTTCTGTTATAAAGAGATTAATATCAATCAAATAACTAAGAGTATTAAAACAACATATAGCTTGTGTATGTGTGTGTGTGTGTGTGTGCGTATATATAGATATGCATGCATATGTATACAGTTTCTCTATAAAAAGAAATCATAGGACTAATGATAGACTGTGATCGGAACAGATTAGGTTCCTCTATATCTGACGCTTACCGCTTGGATTGCTTCCTTCTTTTGCCAAAGCTGCTGAAAAACAGTAGCGTAAAACAACTTATTAAAAATGTAAACAATATTGTGAATGACACAAGTCATTTATATAATGGTACCGGTTTGGCAGCCGGGCATTAATACCATAACAACATTAATATCAATCATTCTTTTTAAAAAGAACCAACTCATTAGTTTCATGTATTTTTAACAAAACTACAAGTGATAGACATAAGTATCTGCGTACGGTTAAATCGTCATTGATTTACGTGTGTCTGTATGAAAACAAAAATAATAATAGTAAAGAAAAAGAGAAGGCAGTAACCTAATTTCAAAATGAAGCTCTTTTATTCATTCATTTCTTTCTGTTTTGTCATTTTGTTTGAGAGAGGAGAGAAAGAGAGAAGGAAAGAAAGCAAAAGAGAATGTATGATAGAGAGAGGGAGGAGGGCTGTTCCTTTTTACCGTGTTTAACAAATATTCTGATGTTGCATACACAGTCTGTCTCGTCCATACAATTACTTCCATTGTAATTTAGGATGGCGCAACTGTTTGAGTTCACTACTAAACACTATTAGCAAAACGCGTCTTTCTTGTTTCGTTTGATGTTTATATCATTGTTTTAGTTGTTCGTAAGAAAACTGGAATCACACAGAATTTCAAACGCAACAAATACAAGAGAATTACTAAACAGTGAATGAGGAAACGTATTTAACCCAAGGCATATAGCCTTCGTACAGACAGTTTCGACACGCACGCACACAAGCACACGTATACATATAGTCACACACATGCACATATTGGCATTTGACAATAAGGTTATACAATTTCTTTCTCTTTATTGTAAATTGCTGTTTGCGGTTGCTACAGAGGATCTATCTAAATTCATTTTGAGATCAATAAATGACATCTCATAAGTTTATGGCTTTAGGATTTAGCAATGCTAACATCAATGAATGTCACAGTAAATTAACTGGACTGTTTGATATTGGATACGTCCATTTCCAGTCACTTATTTCGGCCAGCTGACATTTGCAATTCGGCCGGTCTACCTCTGCTTGAATTTAATCCGGATTGTCTAGTAAGCAGAACTCTAGTATCAATAAATGATTCAACATCTGACATTGTGCTTTGAAAGCAAGTCATTCAACAATCATTTCTGCATCGGTGATTCCCTTTAAATGGTAACCTGTTAGACTATGTTAGTACTTTTAATCAAACTGAGATTACAGATTTCAAATAATCTTATATTACATCGATATGTGTGGTGTGTGTGCTTAAGCTTGTTTTGTGTGAGCGCGTGCATGTGTGCTTGTTTGTGTTTGAGTGTGTGTGTGTTATTGAGTCCCATAAATAGCTAGGTCGTTGACTGAAGGCGGAGTTTGTGTGATTGGTGGCGCCCGTTCCACTCCAGTTTATAACGATACGAGCAGTTGAATACTGTTTTATAATTTGGTGATTTTGCTTTTCGCTAGTGAACTTTCTCACCTTGTGGTACTTGCAGCTCTTTGGCTCAGGCAATTAAGCCTTGAACATTTCAACCTTCTGTAAACGCTTAATCACACATGCGCGCGCGCACACACAGATACAAGTATACACACAGAACACACATGCACGCCCACACAAATCTATATCTGTATATATATATATATATATATATATATATATGTATATATATATATATTAAATGATACCAGCCCCCGCCCCCGGAACAACAAAATTTGTTTCAACACACGAATTCACATAAAGTATCGTGCAAACCAGAAAAATGATACGTAGTTTATAGTAAATTTTAAATTAGTAAAAAGCAAAAATTGTAATTTGTTTTAAAGCGTATGTAGGAATGTATGTATGTATATATATATATATATATATATATATATATATATATATATATATATATATATATATATATATATATATATCTATATATATATATATATATATATATATATATATATATATATATATATATATGTATATATATATATATATATATATATATATATATTACAATTAAAAGGGTAAAGGTTTATCAATTTATTAATTTATTAATAAATTAACAATTAATAATTTTACCAAGCCCTTCGGTATGTAAACACCATTATCGGTGGAGAACTTATTTAAAAGTTCTTATACATTTATAAACATAATTAAGGGATCAGCAACAGTTGCTTCACCACATACCGAAGTTCAGAAATAGCAGCTAAAATGCTGAGACTCCAACAGATAGCACTACTTGTAACTCACAAAGGCAAAACAAGAAGAAAAAACAATGAAAACTAACCAGTCAAAGTTAATCATAGACGCGTTTCTGGCTTAGGAGCGATAACACTCCATTTCCTCATCAGTATAATATTCTAGTTGCAAATTCGACGGTGCTAGCAATTGTGCATGCATGACAGAGTGAACATCATGCATCGGCACAACTTGAAAACACCTCCGAACCTACATAGGCCTGCCAGTCCACTATTCCTCCTCAAGAAATTACCATGTGCGTCACAAGCAATACCGCAGAAAATCTGTAAACACCGATAATGGTGTTTACTTACCGAAGGGCTTGGTAAAAATTATTAATTGTTAATTTATTAATGAATTAATAAATTGATAAACCTTTACCCTTTTAATTGTAATAGTTATTCACTCCCTGATAGTAAACCGCAGATTTTCTGCGGTATTGCTTGTGACGCACATGGTAATTTCTTGAGGAGGAATAGTGGACTGGCTGGCCTATGTAGGTTCGGAGGTGTTTTCAAGTTGTGCCGATGCATGATGTTCACTCTGTCATGCATGCACAATTGCTAGCACCGTCGAATTTGCAACTAGAATATCATACTGATGAAGAAATGGAGTGTTATCGCTCCTAAGCCAGAAACGCGTCTATGATTAACTTCGACTGGTTAGTTTTCATTGTTTTTCATTCTTGTTTTGCCTTTGTGAGTTACAAATAATGCTATCTGTTGGAGTCTCAGCATTTTAGCTGCTATTTTTGAACTTCGGTATGTGGTGAAGCAACTCTTGCTGATCCCTTAATTATGTATATATATATATATATATATATAGATAGATAGATAGATATAGGAGCGAAGACATGTTACGCTGAAGTAGAGAAATTTGAAAAGACAACACGAAACCGGTTATTTCTCCGAATACAATGTTTATATACCCAAAAATTTTATAACATTTTTCTGACATAATTTAAATATATACTTTAACCATGTAACATTAAGCCTTCTGTAGTTTTTTCACTCTTGTTTATCTTTATATATATATATATATATATATATATATATATATATATAAAGTAACAAACTGAAGGAAAGAAATCCTTCAATGATCCAATTCACTGGTACGTCAGTTTGATACCATATAAATATTGGTATAATGCAATTATAAAGATAAATTAAATAGAGAGATACTATTGACAATCCAATAATTTATTTATATTATAATATTAAATGATACACCATCAATATAACAATATTACATAACATAAACAATTATTAAGACCATAAAAGGTCAACAAATTGTTTCGACTTATATATTTTTTTTTTCTGATATACATACATCCAGTTCCCTTATATATAAAGTCACTTCACGGTCATGATTTTAAAATAGACGAAATTCCGTGTGAAAGGACAGCTGGGTTGTAAAAATTAATTCAAATGTCTATGTATCATTAGCGTGAGCGTTAACTATTCAATCATACATCAATTACAATTAAAAAAACAACAAAAACACTTTAAAGGACGATACAATCAAGTAAGTGCAATCCACAACCATTGAAATTCACTTCATTACATCTCAAACACATACCAATTGAAACCCTTTCATATCCAAGATTGTCCCTTGCCACCACAACATACAACAAGTTATGTGTGTATATAAATGTATATAATTAAGTATCTAAGTCTTCCTTATGTATAACTGCAACAAAAAATATATATAAACAATTACATCTTCAGTACAACTCTTTTATTTATCTAAATTAACTGATATTAAAAAACAGCTATTCTTTAAATTAACTAATAATAATCTTCCATATCTATTATTTTCTCGGAGGGATAATTTTGCAGTAGATGTGAAGAGAAACTTAATAGAATTTTTTTCCTTGTTTATTCAAGTTATCGGAGGAAGAATTCAGTTATAAGTGTTATTATAGACTTAAGGCTGAAAATGCGATAACCAAAATACCTCATAGATATTTTTTGGTTATAGTAATGGATATCATGTAATATTATAATATAGATAAATTATTGGATTGTCAATAGTCTCTCTCTCTCTATTTAATTTATCTTTATTTATATGTATATATAAGAAAGCGCAGGCATGTCTGTATGGTAAGAAGTTTGCTTCCCCACTATATGGTTACGGGTTCATCGCCTGGCTGATCAAAGTCGTATGAATGAATTTGGTTGACGGAAAATGAAAGAAGCCTGTCATACATGTGTGTGTGTGTGCGTGTGTGAGCGAGTATGTGTGTCTGTGTGTCTATGTATTTGTGTATTTGAGTTTGTGTTTATCCCCCACCGCTTGACAACTATTGTTAGTTTGCTTAGGTCACTAACTTAGTACCAAGCTTAAAAAATAAATACTGGGGTCAATTTGTTCGAATGAAACCTTTCAAGTCGGTGCACCAGCATAGCTGCAAACAGACAGACATACAGACAGATAGGCAGATAGATAGATAGATAGATAGATAGATAGATAGATAGATAGATAGATAGATAGATAGATAGATAGATAGATAGATATGTATTATTATATCACTCACACGACCGCCTTTTTAATTCATTCGTTCCGGCAGTAGCGCAGTATCGTCGTTTCCATTTTTCTTTTCGAAAATGAAGATACCCAATGTACAATGTAAAGCTTTGGTTGGAAAGCGAAATTAAGTATTTTTATTCGAAGTATGTAAACGATTCTTTACATTATGTGTAGACGTATTTCGATAGTCATATCTCACCATTAACTTTGCATGAACAATTATACTCATATCATTAGTGAATTTAAATCAATGTGATAAAATGTAGTGTAACAGTTGATAACTAATCTTACTCATTTCCTTTTATGCTAATTATATACAATTTGAAGAACTTGGATTTATATTCGCAAATGGTGTAATTATATATGATATGCCAGTACAAATACTCTGCTCAGACATAAGTGTCGAAACGCGTCTACATATGATGGAAAGAAACTTTTATAAACTTATAATTTGAAAAAAATATTTTTTAATTTGCTTTTAATTTAATTTAACTTTCCCTCATTGATCGTTGATTACTGCTACCTTTACAAAAAAATCAGGGGTAGAAATTATCATGCTACTCTACCAACAAAAAGAAGGGAAGGTGTTGGTCAAAGCATTGGTACAACACTAGTCTTGGTAATAGAAAAGAAAGAAACCTCTTTCTGAATCAGGACATAATCATAAGAAGTTTTATATGACTATCATTAGCAATGAATAGCCGTTGGATGCTGACGGATGATGTTAACTGCGCACTTAGCTAAATAATTCTACTCCATGCCAGATGTCGATTTGATCATGTCCAGGCAGATACAATTTGTTTAATAGAATGCAGTACAACATGAATTATTTACATTATTTACAGTTGACGGATATTTGTCCTCATCTTATTTATTGTTAACACAATGTTTCGGCGGATATACCCTCCAGCCTTGATAAGGTGTCTTGGGGAAATTTCGAACCTGGGTTCGCATCCCTAAGGTATTTTTCGATATTATTATTATTATTATTATTATTATTATTATTATTATTATTATTATTATCATTATTATTATTATTATCATTATTATTATTATTATTATTATTATTATTATTATTATTATTATTATTATTATTATTATTATTATTATTCAGGTCATCTGATGAAGGCTGGAGGGTATATCAGCCGAAACGTTGTGTTCCTTTTATTTCATTAGTGAGTCGAGGATCTTCTGCAATTCGCTCTAGATCTCGACAACAGTGTTTAAACGGTGACCTTTGAGATGCATTAGAGAACAGATGGAAGTCCGCAAGTGATAAATGTGGCGAAGACTTCGGGTACGGAAGGGATATGATGTTGCTTTTGGTGAGGAACTAACGAGTGAGGAGAGCTGGGTGAAGAAGCCAATTCTTCGCGATCCACACATCCGGTCGCTTTCGCCAAATGTCCTCCTCCAAAAGCTTCAAAACGTCGCAGTACAACTCTCGATTTATGATCTGGCCCTGGGGTACGAATTCCCGATCCACAACACCACATTTCCGCTCGTGGCATGTCTTCCAGATGGCTCATAATCTTTCAGGAGCATTTCTTCGGTTTCTGAAGCACCTGTGCTACTTGAAACATTGTGTACGACCCATTGTCTTGTCGCCGTAAGCTTTCCAAAGCACGATCAATATCTCTGTAACAGGCTTCCCAAGTTTAACGCAAACATTCCCATTGGCTCTTTATTCCTGCCCCTGACAAAATCGCAGACTATAGCATACACATGATTACAAAAACACGAATTTCACAACTTGCGAAGTAAACACAGCGATGTCACTCGGCATAATGCTTCATGAAGATGACTGCTAGCTCTCACAACGCACGCAACTGTGTGCTGCCATCTGTTCGCGCCTTACAGAAAAAGTCCAGTAACGCTTTGATACCACCTCGTATGAAAAATATATTTTTTATAACATATTTGTATATTGGATCACAAAATAGCAAGTAGCTTAAAAATAGAAGTTTTAATAATGACAAAATAAGATCCAGAAAAGTAACATAAAAATAGCAGGCTAATAGCAAAGACGTCTTTCTAATTTTCAAATCCCATGATAATGATGTCATTAAGTCAACATCAATCCAATGAATCATGCATCTCATTGTGGAAATAATACACCAACCAATATTTTTGAACATTTAGAAATGTCAATGAATCTAGGAACTGCATTGTTTCAAATTCTAGACAAAATATAAAGCGGTAATAAGAAATACGAATAATTATGCAAATGTATAGCACAGTTTTTAAAAGAAAACCCGTTTAACGTTTACATAAATGCCACAGTATGGTTAACGCATTTTATATTAGTGATTTTTGACATTTTATTAAAATTTTTTATGACTAAGAGAGGAAAAGGAACGCTCGTAACTAATTTCAGTGTCTCTTGAGACTTGTGAGCTGAAAGGAGGAAAAGAGGGAGCTTTCCTCAGGTCAGACACCAACAAAAGATTTTTCTCTGGTAAAGGCACCCAAATACCAGATGTTGGTGGGCTGCAGCAGACGTTGTACATGGTTTCATCATGATGCTTTCTAGCAACCGCAGAGAACCAGTCACTTTCAGAGACATGTTCGATCCCTGTTCTTAAATGGTAAACATTTTACTGACCATGGATGAGTGAGATGACCCCGACTTACAGGGACATGAATAAATAAAAAGATTTCTGTGGCAGGCCATAGATTTTTACTATAGTCTGCCCTACTCTACCCTCATAATGCCGCCATAACTGATTATCTTCATCTCTAAAGGCAATGATAGAAGAGATTTAAAAACACTTGTCTGTTAAAAAAAGAAGAAAAGCCATCAAGAACAGCGAAAAGATTGTTTAGAAAGCATCTAGATGGACCTAGCTGTAGTGGAGGCGCAATGGCCCAGTGGTTATGGCTGCAGACTCGCGGTCATAGGGTCGCGGTTTCGATTCCCAGACCGGGCGTTGTGAGTGTTTATTAAGCGAAAACACCTAAAGCTCCACGAGGCTCCGGCAGGGGATGGTGGCGAACCCTGCTGTACTCTTTCACCACAACTTTCTCTCACTCTTACTTCATGTTTCGTTGTGCCTGTAATTCAAAGGGTCAACCTTGTCACACTGTGTCACGCTGAATATCTCCGAGAACTACGTTATGGGGACACGTGTCTGTGGAGTGCTCAGCCACTTGTACGTTAATTTCACGAGCAGGCTGTTCTGTTGATCGGATCAACTGGAACCCTCGACGTCGTAAGAGACTGAGTGCCAACAACAAAGGACTTAGCTGCAATTAGATAATAGATGAGTCCAAATAGAATACCACTTGGACATAGAACCTAGGTTTGATCAATGTAGGTGGGGTCACTTGGATAAGGCTGTATGTTGTCAAAACCGAAACACCCAATGACTCTATGATGAAACAAGGGGAAAATAAGCTATGACGTGCCAAAAGCATTACTATTAATTAACACCAAAGAAATAGGGTATTTCGCCTAGGGATACTACATCCTTAGCAGAACAAATAGATTTGTTTTAAAAAACTGCACAACAGTAAGCGTGTAGATTTTGTAATTCTATGGATTTCAACAAACTTGAAATTAAGAATTTACCTCAGACGTAATGGGTTTGGAGAGATCTGAACTTTCAATCGCTCATCGAATAAAATACTATAAATATGACGAATTTGTACGTTTAGTGAGAAAAAAATCTGGCCGTCTTACCAACTCTGCACAATTATCATAATACTAATATGATCAATAGCACAATAAATGTTGATAAATAAATAAAGATTTGTGCCGGCAACTTTAGTAATTATACTACAGCTATGCATACAGTAAGTCTCGGTTGCCAAAATCACAAACAAGTTCTGTAATGAAATTTGTAGAGGGCAAAACTAATAAAATGCTACTTTATAAATAAGAGATGATTCAATATATGAAATACATCAACAGTGAAAGATATTATCGTTGTTGTTATTGTAGTCATCATTGTTGTTTATTGCTGTTTTTGTTGTTGTTCCCCTTCTACTTTTCCTCCTCATCCTCCTCTGTTTTCTTCTTTTTCTTATTCTTTTTCTTATTCTTTTTCTTCTTATTCTTCTTCTTCTTCTTCTTCTTTCTTCTTCTTCTTCTTCTTCTTCTTCTTCTTCTTCTTCTTCTTCTTCTTCTTCTTCTCCTTCTTCTTCTCTTTCTTCTTCTTCTTCTTCTTCTTCTTCTAATAATAATAATAATAATAAGGTAAGTTATAAATGCGTACATACACACTTCTTCTTCTTCTTCTTCTTCTTCTTCTTCTTCTTCTTTTTCTTCATCTTTTTCTGCTGCTTCTTCTCCTTCTTCTTCTTCTATGCCACGAGCAGACATACGAAACGGGACACCCGAAAGAAACGCAATTTATCACGATTTATTCCATACAAAAATAAAAAGCTTTTGGTTATCTTGCCAAGACAAGACTTTCAATGTTTTTGTCTCCATTCGTTTAACTTTATTGATAAAACTTAAGGTTTGTCTTTGAACGTTCTGATATTTTTATGCATTATTTTATTTGTTGTCAAGGCATTTTCTTCCTAAAAAGGAGCGATCAGAGACGCTCACCACAGTAGTGGCACTAATGTAGACATAACTAATGCTGTCATACGAGCCAAAACATATAATTAAACACACATATACATAAGACCTGCAGTGCAACACACAAAATGTGACATTAATACATTGATAGTACAAGAAAATAGAAACAGAGAAGACTGAGAGAAGCAGTTTCAATTTTGTTACTATCAGGGATGCTTCAATCAAATCGAGTCCCGGAAAAGAAAACATGCATGAGGTATTTTACGAAATACATTACATCCATGCCTTTGTGATATCTCGAGGAAGTAGTGAGAAAGAGATTAGCATAATTCAGGCTTGTGAAAGAATAAACAGGCCACTGCATTATTAAACAGTTGAGAGAATTACTCGTCGAGGTTTGGAGAGATGATGTTTCCATTGACTGGGGACGAGCGTATGAATGTATATTCCAGATCTTCAAGACCAATAATTGGGAGAGACAATGGATTAAGTTACTTCACCACACTTCTGGCCTTAGTATCGTGCTGGAATATATATACTATCAGAAGGTGATGAGCTGGCAGAATCGTTAGAACGCCGGGCGAAATACTTAGTGGTATTTCGTCTGCCGCTACGTTCTGAGTTCAAATTCCGCCGAGGTCGGCTTTACCTTTCATCCTTTCGGGGTCGATAAATTAAGTACCAGTTGAGTACTGGGATCGATGTAATGGATTATCTCCCTCCCTCAAACATTTCAGGCCTTGTGCTTATAGTAGAAAGGAATATATGCCATCAGAATGCATAAATCACAGTTGAGGACAATACTTAGGATATTAACTCTTTAGTTGTCACCTTTACGGCACCAGAGGAGAAATGTATGAAATCCGAAATTACAAAAATTGATCTGTACCCGGGTGGAATCTGCATGAACATAAAACTCCTGATGACTCTCACAAATGACTACGGATATGTGATGGAAATTTTGTAGGTAAGCTCTTGGTACCTAGTAACGTATAGTAGAGAATAAACTATTGGAAAAGTTCTTATGCGACTTTTTTTTATTGCGCATTTTCTTTAACAAAGAATATCTTTTTGGCTTAGTGTGGGCATTTCTGCTGTCACGTTTCATCATATTGATATCCTCATTTATAATCTTAGGCATCGGATCATATCTGTAACGATAGCAACCCTGGCGCAGCTGCTCATGGCATGTATGAGGGCCTCTGTCTTAGAATACAGGTATCGTGTGAAAATTTGCGTTATGCGTCCTGTAAAGCAGTTGGATGTGCAGGAGAAAGATCGTAGAATCTCTTAATCAAGAACATAATTCTCCCTTGGTTCCATTTGCAGATGTTTGTGAAGTTGAATCATTGCTTGTTCACATTTCCTCTAGGTACCCTGCTTTTGCATTTCTACAGCTCTTCTTGCTTGCCCTTTCTCTTTGAAATCTCACGCTTCCTCATGCACTACCTTCCACCTCTCCATATTGCAGAGTAAGTCATATCGGCTCATTTTCGCGTTCCAGTGTCCTTCTCAACGCCACACTCATGAGAATAACCTTATTTTTTCAGTCTCTCCAATGCTAATTGGACTAACTGAGCTGCCTTTCCCATCCTCATTACACTGAACGATTTGGTGTTCTTGTAGCCGTGACACAATTCTTTATGAAACTGAACGAAAATCTGAGTTTGTAGCTGCACCCTCCCTTAGAACCATATACTGTCAAAACTGCGTGTCAAGCCTAACTGCGGAGCCAGCTGATAATTTTGCGTTCAAAGTATTTCTACTATGAGTATGTTGAGCTTGTAGACAGTCATAGAAGTCGTAAGAAGTTCCAATACTGATAAACGCAGACGTTAAACCGTGGAAGTTTATATATGCTCAAAGCTCCCAATCAACAATTTAGATCAGCTCTCCTTGTCTTGATGTGTCTTGGTATTTCAGATTAGAGTTGAGGACCTTTTCAAAGATCTTCAGTGTTAATATTTTCCTATGTTAGACAGGGTGGTATTCTCCCTTCTTGAAATTGAATTGTTAGTATCTTTCATTGTTTTCAAAACTACTAAATCAAGAACTAATGGATTTGGAATATATTCTAGCCCATGATACAAGCTTCTTTAAACTCTGGAGGATCTGTTTGGTTCCCAGGATTGTTATTATTACCATGGAGTTACCCATGAAACCTCTGAGTGTTGATTGCCTTAGTTGAGTTACTAAAGGTACCTTGACATTCTTTCTCTGCCTACCTGATCACTATATTCATTGGCAAAGAGGGACATTGATATTGAGCACGCGACAATTACCCTCACTTCCAGCTGAGGTCAGTTAGATGTCTGTTGGTCCAAATTCATGCTTTTACCTTCTGGTAAACGTGTTGTCTCCTCAATATAACATCAACTAGTTCATGAGGTATTGAACTATAGGCGTTTGTCAAAGTTAGGTACAGTGCAGTCAGATCACCTCTCCCATTTCTTGCCTCCTTGATGACCTGGGTTGCCGATCCTGAGTGTTTTACTCAAGCAAGGACTCCTGACGGCCACTATCAAGATGTCAGTGCAGAAGGACGGATCCCCTTCTTCTACTTGTTGATACAATAGTTACCTTGCAGAGCGCTGGAGGGTTTTCTGGAAAAGAAAGCTGAAGAAAATATTGCTCCCTTTACTAAGCAAGGAATGAATCAAATTTAGATGATATTCTCAGCTTTTTTTCTCTCTTTGGGTGTGTAAACTCCTTCAGAATATCTCCTCGACTTGGAAAAATCCTCCAAAGCTGATAGGTTTTCACATGAAAGACTAATAATGTCTACGCACGTCACACTAACAATCTTATTCAACTACTACTCCGATAGAAAATTCAGTATCTCTATAGCTCTTTATTTGACTTATCTCTGTTCTACCCCAAAGCGATTTGGGCACGATTTTTTTTTTATCTGCGTTTCTTCTGCAATTTAATTGAGAAATGGTGTGGAGATTTCGAGATAAGAAGATTAACATCGCTACTTATAAGGTTTGATTATTTATCGGGAATTTTATGTGCATGATTTTTTTTTCTTTGGTGGTGGGGTGTTATTCCTTTAAGAATGTCCAAATATTACTTTACTTCTCTGCATTGTCAACCACTCTATCTGTTTCTATACTCGTATATATTTAAGATTCAATACGTACAAGGTATCATTTAGCCCTAAACCAAACATCAGCTGTTATTGCAATTTTATGCGCTTGTCCCCGGGCGTTTAGTACAATACAGTATTTTGTTTAAATATTTGTCAACACATAAATATACATGGACATACGGAGTCGCATTCACATATGTATAAGTTTGATTGCATAAATGCAGGAAACATACACACGGGCATCTGTGTGTGTGTATGTGTGTGTGTGTGTGTGTGCTTGTGTGTGTGTGTGTGCGTGTGTGTGCGTGCGCGCGTGTGCGTGCTTCGCGACATTTCGTGCCTTTATTCACTATGTACTAGTTCCGCCGAGATCAACTTAGCTATTCATCCTTTCAGTGCCGATAAAATAAGTACCTGTTGAACACTGGGGTCGATGTAATCGAATTAACTTCACACCCAAATTTGCTGGCCTAGTGCCAAAATTTCGGATCAATATATATATATATACATACATACACACACACACACACACACACACACACACACACAGATATATATATATATATATATATATATATATATATATATATATATATATATATATATATATGGGAGAATATACAAAAAATAACAACAGACGAGGACAGGTGGTGTAAATAACAAAAGTATATATTAGTATGACGCTCGGGAATACGGAAAGTCTTTGACGTTTCGAGCTACGCTCTTCAACAGAAAGAATACGGAGACAAGGAGAAAAACACGGAGAAAAAAAATTGAATAGTGTTCAGTCAACGGTCAATCATAATAATGGCCGATCATAACAATGACTGACCGGAAGTTAGAAATTCTTATTTCAGGAGAGCTAAGAAAGGGGGAGATAACAAACGGTGATCGGGAACGAGGGGCTGTGTGTGGGAGGTAGACTGCTGGTGATCTTGACGTATGTAGTGTGAAAATGGGGGAAGGGAGAAAGGAAGAAAGTAGTTGGTCAGTTGTAGTGTGTGCGTGGTGTGATGCGAGGGTATTGGTGTGGTGTGCGTGGTGTGATGCAAGGGTATTGGTGTGGTGTGATGTGAGGGTGTTGGGAGGTGGGGAAGGCATGGGTGGAGTGTGGGGTAGAGGTAGGGGTATGTGGGTAGGGTGGGGTATGTGGGTAGGGGTGGGTGGTGGGTGTAAGGAATTGGATGGGGTGGAGTGGGAAGGTAGAGTAGGAGTGTGTTGGGGTGTGGTGGGATGAGCTGAATATATATATATACACACACACACACACACACATATATATATATATATATATATATATATATATATATACATACACACACACATGTATATATATATATATATATATATATATATATATATATGCATACACAGACATATACAGATACATTACATAGTAGATATCTATATATATCATATTTATAAGTGTCTGTTTATATGCACTTGGCAGCGCCAGAATTTCAAACAGATTTTTTTTTTCTTTTGCGTTTTGTTTTTAGAATACAAACGAAACACAAAATATCAAGAATTAAACTAAAAATTGACTTCGAAAGTTTTTCCAGTACTTAATAGCTTTTATAAATATAGATTTATTTGTTTTTTCATGAGTCAAGACCTTAGGTAAATCTACATCAACGAATTTTGGAAAAGAAAAAAGAAAACTCAATAAAAAATTAGCTGGCTTCCCCGTTTTTCATTTTATTTCACTTTACAAAATAACTGATTCCATTTCAGAACACAATTTAGTTACTCCAGTTTTTCTTTTCTTTTCATCTAAATTAAAGATGATATAAATATATTATTGTTTCAACAAATACAGTAGCATTGTAGAATTTTCAGAGTATTAGTTTAAATGTCTCATTGTGTGAAGCTTGGATGCTCAACAATCTCAGATCAAAATATGTTAAATTTGACTTCACCTTTGGCCGTAGTCCAAGTTCACGTTTTCACCTTTTGGTATACGCGTGTCTCCTCAATATAACTTCAACATTTCACTTTTATGTATCAGCCACCTTGTAGAAGACAAATAAATTCATATTTTAAAGTATAATATATTTTATCGGCAAATGATAAGGCAGTGAGCTGATAGAATCCTCTCCCCCAAATTTCAGGCCTTGTGCCTATAGTAGAAAGGATTATCATTATTATTACTGCTACTCCAAAGGCGGTGAGCTGGCAGAATCGTTAGCATGCAGGGCGAAATGCTTAGCTGTATTTGGTCTGCCGCTACGTTCTGAGTTGAAATTCTGCTGAGGTCGAATTTGCTTTTCATCCTTTTGGGGTCGATTAAATAAGAACCAGTTACACACTGAGGTCAATGTAATCGACTTAATCCTATCCCCCAAATTTGAGGTTTTGTGCTTTTAGTAGAAAAGATTATTACTACTACTCCCATGTAATAAGAGGGATAGTTGGCATAACCGTCAGCGACTCGGAATAAGAGCTTTGTGGTATTATTTCTGACTGTTAACGATCTAAGTTCAAAACCTACTCCGGTCAACATCGTCTTTCATCCTTTCTGGTGTGGATGATATCGATACCCACCTTTCCTTAAAATTTGCTAGCCTTAGGCAAAAATAAGAAACTACTATTGTTAATAATTCACATCCCGAGAGAATCATCTTTAGTTTTTATCCGTTCGGGATCTGAAAAATAAAATAACAGTCAAGTACTGGAAGACGGTGGTACGACTTACATACCCATCTCAAAAGAGATGAGCCTCCACCTAAATCAGATATAACTATTAGTAATAGCAACCTGTGCTAAGATGGTGAGCTGGCAGAATCGGTAGAGCGCCAGACACCTTTCCATAAGTTCCCCCACCCCACTATCTACTGAGTCCAAAAGCCATCTAGCTTCCCTTCGATTTTCATCCTTTCGAGGTCGATAAAATAAAGAACATCACAAGTGCTGATGTTAATGGAATTAACTAATACTTTTACTTCAACAATTGCTGTCCATGAGACTAAATCAAAAGCTATTATTACAAAATTGTCCTTAAGTTCTGAGCTCAAATTCTGCCGTGGCTGACTATGCCTTTCATTCTTTCGGGGTCAATAAAATAAGCACCAGTCAAATATTGAGGTTGATGTAATCGACTTTTCCTCTCCCCCCAAAATGTCAGGCCTTGTGCCTAAAGTAGAACGGTTTATTACTAAATTGTTCATAGTGTGCTGTGGAAATCACTGCGTCATTTTCTGCAAAACTCGTTCGATTCCTAGTTGATTTATTTAATTTTTCTCACATCACTAATGTATTTTAGAAATGTACTATTGTTAAACTTTTATTTTCATTTTCTTTCCCTTAAAATATTACGCCTCCATGTATATGACAAATCATAATATTTTTTAAAATAACATGATAGCAAATCTATAAAAAGTGTGATTTCTTTTAGTTATTATTTTATGTATTTATTGTTTATTTTTTTTTTATTCTTCTTTGTCAAGAATCAAAAGGATTTTTTCGAAATATCTGTACATTTTGAGAAGTATAAAATAAGATACATAAAGTACTGTCGAGTAAAAATAATAACAAAACTCTCATTGCAACCTTTAATATTTGGCAACATACAAGAATGGAATTTATGAGAAATTGAGACTCTAAAACTTGTCATGTCTGGCAAGAAATTGTAATCTCATAACAGAATAATGGAGTTTTACTGTAGTAGATTTAAAACAAGAATATTTGATTCAGTAAAATGTTATTATTTATTTATTCATTTTCCTTTTCACTTTTTCTGTTAATATTTAGCGTTTCATATCACTCTGCACAGCTGATAATCAAATGCACCAGTTTGTCAGAGCAACAGACATTTTTTCTTTCAACTTCAACTTGGAATCACAGGAATTAAAGATAACATTGAGTGTTTGACGGTATGACGATGCTTATTAGGATATAGAATTGATCAGTTTTGCAAGTTGTTAATATTTTTGAAATTATAATAAATTTTAATTACATAAAATGCATAAATAGACACTGTCTGGTGTATTTTGTCAATGGACAAAATAATTTGTGATTTCAACAAGCAAGGAATCTTCTGCATCAGTGATTTTCAGCTGTGTTTGCTCCACGTTACGCTTATAATGATCCACATTACTCTTATTTCGTTTAACTCCTCACACTCTCAATACTCAGCGCTCCACATATTTCTATTCTACTTCCAAAGAAGTTTCAAAATGTCCTTGAAAAACATTTCTCTGCATAGTCGCTCGATCTGCTAGGAATACTTACCAAATTCCATCGAATTACACTCTAGCGTCTTAAATGTGAAAAGTTGTTTTCTATAATGTTGTTAGACTAACTTCAAAAGCAAAATTGGATGGCTACAGCTTAAATACTTTTTTATCTTAGGATAAAATATTTTTTATTAAAGCATCTTGGATCTACTTAGTGGCGAAATTGGTTCAAGAAATCTATGATACAAATACTATAATCTAGTTACACTGTATACACGAATTAAACTGGACTTGAAGCATAAATATTGTGCTTACAGCCGGTATCTGTAGCTACATACAATATCGATTAACATTTCAACTGAGTGACAAATATCTGGCCGTAGACAAAGATTAGTGTTAATGAAAAAGCACTATTTAAAGATCGATAATCTACTGGCTCACCCACTTATGAGAGAATTTATGAAATAATAGTTTATTCTGTTTAAATAGAACGCTTTATTTTTTCAGGTAGACGAGAGCAAATGGAAATATATGGAAAGAGGGCAACTGCAACAACAGAGCAAATATTATGCTACAGCTTTAAAGGCTGGTGTTCTCGATCGTACATTTTGCTCTTCAACACTCTTCAGAGTTCTTTATAAAATAAACATAGTGAATGATAAATGTAAGGTATATTTGGAAAACAAAGTGAGAAAAATTCGTTACTATCAAATGGCTGTAATTTCATCGATCCCCATAACTTCTTTTTAAATATCAAGGGATTTTAGATTTACAATAATCCTTCTTCTTGGTGGATACTCACTTAACATGATAATGTTTATGCCTGATCTTCTGTAGGGATAAATAAATGAAAGCCTATTTTTCCTATATATAGGGCAGTATTAAACGAAAAGTTCATTACACTATACTTACAAGCTCCTAAGGATACAACACAATACTGCCAATACGAGCCTAATAAGATTGATTGCGTAGACATTCTTCTCATTGCATATTACAGCAAAGTATTCTTCTTTTTACATCCACCCATCTGAAAAGAAGAAAATAAGATATGATATTGTTGTCTTGGACAAAATATAAGAAAATTAAAAAAGTCGATGTTCACGGCTGAAAATGCCTTTGATCAGGTAAATCATGGGAATGGATCTAGTTAAAAAAAAATAATTCAATACATCCTGAAACTGCTTATGCTCCCTAAGCCAACCATTTATGAAGTAATCTCATTTTGTGTAGCATATTCCATCCATTTCACTATCATGTAGTTTAATAATTCAGTAATAGCAGGCAAAACGAGGTAGGATGTGAACACACAAGTGATAATGTACTTGAGAACATAGTTTAGAGAAAAGTTCTGCATTAATTTTGAATGGAATCGTGTATAAATTTATTTTCGATTGATAATTGTGCCTTATTTTTCAAACCTGTCTAGAGTGATGCTTTAATTAATAATAACTACATAGACTTCACTATTTGTCCAATAACATATGCGAATAATATTAGCTACCATTTTATTGTACTTAGCCATTACAACGTAGATTTGCAATTAAGAGACACATTTAGAATCTTAAAATTCTATGTTTCAAATTCTAATTCACTGTTGAATTGATAAGAAATTTATGGAGATTGTGGTTTTTATTAGCTACATTCTGGAATGGAAGATTCTTGTGTGAGTATAATTACAGCATATAATATAATGACTGAGAAGTGAACTACTTGAATAATTATTTTAAATTTTAGAATAGGAAGATATAACTTTTAGTTCCAAAAAAGACCAAAAAATAACGGTCTCTACTTGTCGCTAAAAATTTGTATGAAAAGGCTGACTCTAACTAACCTTCAGTTTACAAGGGTATACGTCAAGGCTTCATTATTGCAATTATGCAGTTTACTTCCCTGTATTAATTCCAGTTTACTGCGATACATAGTGATAACACACCTAAACATACTACACGCTTTAATGGAGCTCATAAAAATTCTAGGTTACTCGACTTGATAAAATCAACGAGTAAAACCTCTCTTAAACCGACTTTATAAATACAAACATGAATTTGATGATGCAGTCTGACATTAAATATACCCGCTAAAAATGGAAAGATCAGAGATGGAATATCATGGATCAGTGGCCTCGTATACCTGAGTTGACAAATGGACATAAGCTATTAGGTATACTGAACATATTCGAGTGAAAGATGAACAATTATCAATGGTTATGCATTCCCCTATTATTAAATTCTACAAGAATCTAATAATAATAATTGTTATGAGGACATGACCAATTATACATAAAATATTCAAAAACTCAAACAAAGACATTATATGTATAATTAATGCAGAGCAACAACAATATTATGGTGTAGTTATGGCTCTGAAGCTAAGTTCGCTTTTTAGCCATGTCGTTCACGGTTCAATCTCGATGAGCAAGTGTCTTCTACAATAGTCGTGGATCGTGAAAAATGTTTTTGAGTGAAATTTCGTTGATAGAGACGAAAACTATGAGGAAGACCGTAGAATGGACCGTTTCTGATCTTAGGATATAGACATATTCTCTCGTTTAATTTAACGCCACATATTGCTTTTGAGGGCCTTTGGTGGGCTACATTTTGTTGTATGCATTTAACTTAGTTCTTTTGCTTGAGGATCATTCCTCTTTTCCTTTAACAAATTACGATGATGGTCATGGATATTGTTCATCCTTCAATGTTGATAAACAAATTAATCTTGCTTCACAAAGGCTAGGTTTTCACTTTAGGAATAGAAAGTAATTCCTTTTTAAAAAATTACTTAGATGCATGAAATATTTTACACTTAAATAAGCCTCACATATTTAAGAGAATGCATCAATCAGGTACATAGTATCCCACCTTAGATTTTCCCTCCTTTAATTGACGATCCTTTAAACTTGGAGACTGTAGAATTCTTTCTTGTGATTCTGTTTTCTATCAGTACTTCACTAACTTCAACAAAATCAAAACTTGGTGACACAATATATAAGTAGCATTAAGTTTCATACTACATACCTATTTCTTTACTGCCCACAAGGGGCTACACACAGAGGGGACAAACAAGGACAGACAAACGGATTAAGTCGATTATATCGACCCCAGTGCGTAACTGGTACTTAATTTATCGACCCCGAAAGGATGAAAGGCAAAGTCGACCTCGGCGGAATTTGAACTCAGAACGCTGTGGCAGACGAAATACCGCTAAGCATTTCGCCCGGTATGCTAACCACTCTGCCAGCTCGCCGCCTTACTACATACCATCAACCACTATCCTCTCTCTCATCATCGTCAACTAAATTTTTAGAGGACTGAAATCGTAAGGACAACTTTCTCCAACGCAGCAGAAGTTCTGTAAGGTATTCTTCTGCGTCCACTCTAAAAAAATTAGAACGTTCACTACCTTCGATACGAGCTCCTACAGTATTGATAGTTCCTGCATTATTGCTATGTTGTTGTCGCTGTTTAGCGTCCAGCTTTGAATTGTCTTCTCTGTGATCAGAGTCAATCTAGTTGTGATCATCCAGTGTTTTATATATATATAAGATATCCAGTACTTTATACATATATAAAATTGTAAAAAGCGTATACAACTACGGCTGCACTGACCAACACATTCTTCTTGCTTTTTAAAGATATTACATTGTTATTACTGTATTACAGGGAAATTTCGCCATTTTTTTCTCATATCCTGCGACCAAATAAAAGTCTGATTGTTAACGCTTTGTCCATTTCATCTTTATCATAGCAATAGATTGTACTGTTTTGTTACCCCTACACACAAAATTTGTTATTGAGAAATAAGTACAGTGGTCACCTGTGGCGGTCACTGGTCCTGATGTCACCAACAAAATAAGAACCACCGACTTTTCGGTTATATTCTCGGTAAACTGTTCTGTGACTATTTCCATTCTCTTCGAACCACACATTGAAAATCTAAATGTCGCTGCCAGTTATACCGATCTTAAATATAGAAATATATGGGAACTTCCTCACTTATTCAGACAAGCAAATTAGACAAACTGCTGCTCAATATGCTACATGTAGAAACTGAATATCTCTTGGATCACATAAACTCATCGTAAAAAAAGAACGAACAATTAGAAAGAACAATTTAGATACATTACACCTGAGAGTAAGAAAGGTGTAGGTTGTCTGCATTTGGAAGACATTTGATCAAATGCTTCCGTCAAAACAAGTTACCTCGGGGTTTAAGGGCAGCTATTTAATAAAAGTACATAAGAAATTTGGTGGAAAGGTTCGATGAGATCAGTTGCTGTGAATAAGTTAACATTTCTGGACCCTTGTTCTTTGTCTGACAGCAAGGAGAATACAAAGTAATGCCGTCTTGGTTGTAGATAAGTAAAATAACAAGTGATTGAAATGAGTGATGTTAATGAGTAAGAAGTTAAGTTAAAAGAGAAGTGGCGTGAGAGAATTAGTGAAACAAATGCGAAGTGGGGGTAGATAGAATTAGAGAGGAGAGAGAATGTGCTATGAGTGAACCACTTGAATATAAGGCAGTCATAGAATGCTTATTTTTTTTTACTGGAGATAGTGTGATGAGTGAAGAAGACGGACGTAAAAGACAGCGTGAATGGAGTGTGAAACGGAGGAAAAGGGAAGCTAAGAATCGATTCATTTAGTAGCCGCATTCACCCCCATCGTCATCATCACCGCTACCACCATCTATCTTCTCCTTTCCCTTTGAGCACTACCTCCCTCTCCTGCCCGGTTTGTGTCAAAGACTCTGTCTATCATTCTCGAACTACTTCACGCTCAAGTTTATACCTCATCTCCTCCCACCATCATCACATCACTCTTTCACTTCAGCTTCTTCCTCATTTACTTGATTACGACCAAAGTGACAACACAGCTTCCTCTCTCACTTCCTTATACTCAAAAGTCAGAACCGAAATGTTGCCTTCTTCAGTCCTCGGGCAAATATGTCGAACTCTTCCAAATAGTCTTTTATGGGGTAGTTTTTATTCCATTCACCATTTATTTTGGATCCCGAATTTTACCGAAAAAGAAATTACGCGATATCACAAAGCGATACGTATCTTATTTTATCGTAAAAAAAGTAGACCAAGATACAGAAAGTGCTGTCTTGTTTTAAATGATTTTTCTGTAGGAAATTACATTCCACGATAACAGAAATTGGCTTCTATCTGATTCTGCGAAAACAAATATAAAAATTATCGAACTTTCTGAAACTTGTAGTAAATCCTACTTCTCAAATTATAACAATGCGATGTACCAATTATATTTTCAGATATATTGATTCCTTATATAGACACGAGGTCAGAAATTTATCAAGGAAGAAAATTAGATTGTTAAACACTTGTGACTATCTCAAAGGTTTTATTGAAGTGAATTTGTTTCAACTGGGAATCAAAGCCGGTTTTCGGTCGGCTCACTGGGAACTCACCTCTTGATTTACGATTTTCGCTATATCCGTTGAGATAAATAAAATTGCATTAACTGACAATGAGAAACATTAATATTTGTTGAAACCCTTAAAAATTATTTGATCTTCCATTAACAGAAATAGCTGCATTGAGCTGGGAAGCTAATTTCTAGAACCCTTCTAATAAAAGCTTTTAAAAATAATATAGAAATATGGCTACATTTCTTTTCTCATGTGTATAGCATTTTATGACCAGCCTATTAGACGCTTCGGCATCAGCAAACGAAAAGACTGTGGTAACCTAAGGGTCATGATTCGACTCCGACCATTATCTATACTCCTTTGAAAATTACCGGTTTCGTAAGCATAACAATCATTAATCATTCCATTACTAAATCCAATTGTGTATATTTGTATTTATATGCCTGTATAACACGCATGCACACACACACACACATACATACACTTACACACATTTTTATTTATATATATGTATGTATGTATGTATGTATCTATGTATGTATTTATGTATGCATGTTTCTGTCTGTATCAGAGTATGCATGTGTATTATAGAAAAATCGTTTATATTAATATGCGCATTTGTATAAATGTTTTATAGCAATATGTATGTGTGTTTATATAACATATATATGCATACATATGAATGTACATACAAAAAACATATATTGATACATACATACATATGTGTGTGTTTGTGCTCGTATAATATATATATATATATATAAATATATATATATGAGCGTGTGGCGTGTGTGTGCCCGTGTATTTGTGGATGTAAACTAGAGAATAAATACAAGTGGACCCACCTTCAACATCCCCCACCTCTCTTACTCTTACATAATTGGAAGATATTTGTGATCCAGTATTAAGCAAAATATTACCAAATGAAAACAAAGCAAAGTTTTCCTCTATATATTTTCCACTACAACCTAACTTCCGATAACTGAAATAATTGGATTGCTTGTATACCTATAAGTGGGATCGCATCTTTATTGCATTTTGGGGGTGGGGCAGAAATACTAATTTTGAATTGCGTACAACGCATAGGTCGGTCAAAGAAGTTTCAAAACACATGTTAGATCAACAAAAAGTTTTAAATCACTTATATAACAACGTTAACTTCCTAATACCAGTAGTTTCTAGTATACTTGAGCCAGCCGTTACTTAATCGATTAATGGAGTAAACAAAGTGAATAAAAAACAACTAAATCAGCGTACTTCTTTATTAGTAGTATGTGTCTGGGGTGGGTGATAGTATTAGAGAACTTAGCGTAATTTGAAAATATTAATCCATTCCTAATAGGGAGACAAGGTTATAAATTGTTAAGTAGAATCGATTATATCTACCCAGAATGTCATAGGTACTTATTTGATCAACCTCAGAATGATAAAAGGCGAAACAGATTTTGAACTCAGAGCGTAAATCAATGTGACTAAATACGTCGATTCTACCAATTTTAGACCATTAAAATTAGTCTTTTCTACTCTAGGCACAAGGCCCGAAATTTTTGGAGAGGGCGCCAGATGCAGCATAATCGAATGGATTACGAAACCGTCGATTTCTGGACACAATAGCAGGTTATTTTAATTGTGATACTTTTTGCAGGGATAAGATATTTTGCTGTTAGATTGCTGTAGGCATAAGTGTTGTTATGGTTATGTTTGTATGTTGTTAGGGTTAAATTTATATCGTATATATATATATATATATATATATATATATATATATATATATACATACATACATACATACATACATACATACATACATACATACATACATATATACGCACACATGCACACCCATTCAGCCATCCATCGAATTTTAAGGCTGTTGTTGGACATAATGAATGAATGAATAAATGAATGAATGAATGAATGAATGAATCTATACAGCGTCTATCTAAATAGGTTACCATCTTCAACATAATGGAGTGTGTCCTAGAGTGGAAGTTTTCGATCGTGAACCGTCACTGTGAAGTAAAATTCTTGCTTCACTAGAGAGCGAGCAGAATTGTGAAACAAATTAAACATATAATTCAATTCAGCGTATTGCCATTATTATTGGTCTTGCTGTAAAGCTCCCAAATCAATCCTGATGGAGCAGATCTAATTACTGTTGTTATTGTTGTTGCTGTTGTCTTCGTTGTCATTGTGTAGCTCTAGGTCATTCCTGGTGGAGAAGGCTACAATAAATATTACTCTTGCCATGACCATACATTTTTCTTTTACACATATAGTTTTCAGACTACTACATACATAATAAATAAATAAATAAATAAATAAATTAAGATTATTGGACGTGATTTGTGGTGAATTTGGGTGTTATTTCTCAACGATCACGTAAAATCTAGCTCATTCACTTGGCAGAATGATGACCTAATTTCCCAAAACTACAAGGTAAATGGCCTGAAAGAGATTTGGTTTCATATTGGCGGAAGAACCCTACATATACGTTTACCATCTTTTAAGCAAACATGACTAAAAGGAAATCCATTTGTACCTGGTTCCCAATTGATATTACCAACGATAGACACACAGTTCTATAGTTAGACGTAGTGGTTTAGAGCGTGGGCTACTAACCCCAAGATTCTGAGTTCGATTCTAGGCAGTGACCTGAATAATAATAATAATAATAATAATAATAATAATAATAATAATAATAATAATAATAATAATAATAATAATAATAATAATAATAATAATAATAATAATAATAATAACAATGATAATAATAACATCGAAAAATACCTTAGGAATGAGAACCCAGGTTCGAAATTTCCCCAAGACACCTGATGAAGGCTGGAGGGTATATCAACCGAAACGTTGTGTTAACAACAAACAAGATAAGGACAAATATCCGTCAAATGTAAATAATGTAAATAATGTTAATAAATACGCATTATAAATAATTAATTCGAATACAATTACAATAATGATTTCTAAATTTGGCACAATGATACGGTGTAAGAATTCTGTGTATCTAATGGAACCCCAGTGATTTATTTATTTATATATTTAATATTTTATATCGTAATTGCATTGTTGGTTGTCAGTTTCAAACGCACAAATTTATCCATGCAATGACTTTGTGGTTAAGAAGTTCGTTTAGCAACCACATGGTTTGGTTTCGGATCCAGTCGAATTGCGCAGCGCCTGGGTTAAGTGTCCTATACTACAATTCCCAGCCGACCAGTTATTCGCGAGAGAATTAATTCGATAGGCGGAAACTGTACAAGATATATATATATATATATATATATATATATATATATATATATATATATATATATATATATATATATATGCATACATATATGTATGTATGTATGTATGTATGTGCGTATATATATATATATATATATATATATATATATATATATATATAAAATCAAAAAAAGCAACACGGATTTTAAAGGTTATTGCAGTACGCACGTTTCATGCTACTCCATTTATTTAAGTAATGCGAGTATTGGCTACGCTGATCCTATTTTCGACGTCTTTCTGAATGGTGCAATGGGTGGACAGGTAGTTTTCGAGATATGGGAAAGCCTCCACGGTTCCTAGGACAGTGTTACGTAGCCTTATGCCACTGTTGTCAGGAGGAGGCTGGTTAAAGACTCCCTGTACAAGGATCTTCGTCTTCATTAGGTTTTCAGTCACAGCAAAACAGGTATACAAATTTTCTAAAAGGTTCACACCCTCCTGAACATCGGGTGCGCGGTTCTAGCATTGTCATCAGCGTATTGCAGCTCAAGTATTTTAGCCAAGGTGGTAAGTGGACGGATTCTGAAGCGGGTGGTGTTGAAAAGTTTTCTATCCATTCTGTAACGGATGTCTACCCCAGGAGCCAGATCAAGGATTTCATGTATCATGGTCCCGAGTAAGAGGGAAAACAAAGTGGGATGGAGAATATATCTCTGTTCCAGGTCAGTAGTAATTGCGAAGGAACTGGAGAGTGCGTTCTTGGCGATTACCTGACCAAACATTCTGTCGTGTAGGGTCTGGGTGAAGTTTGTAAAGGGATGGGGATAACCCAAAGGCTTCAGGGTAGCCCATATTGTAGGTTCCGGTATGCTCTCAAAAGCTTTCTTCAAGTCCCAGAACACAAAATTTAGTGGCTTTCTCTGCTCTCGTGCCCTTTTTTTTAGAGAAGGTGAGCGCAAAAGACCATGACGATGGTGCTACAGATGGGATAGAAGCTGCACTGCGATTCTCTAAAAACTTCCTTAGCAGCAACTACTAATCTATCTAGAAGGATTCTGGCGATATTGAGAAGGGAGATATGGCGATAGTTTTCTGTGGATTGTCCGATCTCCATTCTTGAAAACTGTAATGATGGTCGTGTTTTTAAGGTCCGTGTGGGCTTTTTTTTATGTATGTGTTATGTGTTTGTCGCTCGAGAATTGGAGTTGGTCTGATTATCAGACTTAAGAAAAAATAATAACTATTGTGTCGATGGGACGATTTGATCGACTGAAGCATTTAAAGTGGTACCACAGAATGGAGACAATCCCAAGCACTGATAAAGTTCTAGCTATGGCCATGATAGTATATAATACTATATGTAAGGCATCTTAATTGAATGAGGCCTTCTTTGTTAAGATGGTAAGGCATGATTTTAGAAAGATTTGACTGTTATCTCGAGATACCCGACCGACTACATAAGCCCCTTCACTAGTTTGAGAAACTAGATATAATATAGATAAGCAGCCATTTTAATGGCACTTAGGTTGTAAAGTCATGCACAGTACCCATAAAAATCTAGTGAAATCCTATAAAAATATTTTTAAGATGCTAGGGCATGTTTTTAGAAAGATTTGAGGGCTATTTTCAGACGGTGCATCGACTATAGAAGTTCCTTTACTGGTCTGAGAAACTATATATAACTAGCAAATGTACCCGTCCCTTGGAAGATTTATGTTTCTTTAGTGGTATGTTTTCGCCAAATAATTGAACTACCGAGAGGGTTTATGAGTAGCACGGCAATCTACGTTTCCGATTAACCTAGGAACGGAAGATCAAATTGAAGGCTGGTTATTGTGGAGGTCATTGCGCTTTAATGATCATAGAACATATAAGTTTGCAGTAGATGCAAAGTAGAGCTACTGTAGTCTTTTGGGAGTAGAATACGGATAATGACTACAAAATATAGTTGTTTTACATGAAAGCGAAATTTCTTGTCAGAAACAGCTACATAAATGGTGTAATGAAATTGAAGGAAGACGTTGAAACTTCCCCTCTGCAAGTTTATTTTTTTCAACAGCAAAGGAAACTATTTTTTCGGAGAGGTAAGCTAAGAAAAGCTCCTTTATTCTGTCTTCCCACATAACCTATCCATGAAATAACAGCGAATACTCCATAAAGTTAATTTTCTATGGAGCTTTCTGAAAGATACGTATAGCAAAATTCTTATTTAAAGATTAGTTCTTTGGAATGAATCATATGTGATAGTTTAAAAAATAAAAGGTTAGAACGACAATGCTGAAACGTATCTGAAACAATGGACAACAATTGAAATATCATAATGGATGGGTAAATAAGCATCTTTAAAGTGAAACAACGCATTGGTAGACAAACAAAGGTATCAACAAATACATGAAAGAGAAGAGAACAGCACTTTTCAAGTAACTGAGAATAGGTAAAGGTAAGCTTGCCAATGTTAAATGCAGTTTGAACATGGAGATTAAGATTGTTTGGTATTGGATAGTCATTACGAACAGTGTTCCTAGTAAATTTAATTACCGTGGCATATGGACAGTCGAAATAGATAAATAGACAAAATCCTTTCTCTTTTATAAAACGATGAAAACAGTATGGAAGAACCTACATACAAAAATTTTTAAATGTTCATTTAGATCCATTTACGCGGGAGCTCTGGTCAAATGTTTACTTCATGACCATCCTTGGGACATAAGTAATGTGAGTAAAGTTTGGTGAAAATCGGTTGAGAATTGTGGAAATGTATACGTTCAGTGTTCCTTGTCAATTTAATCACCGTCGCAGGTGGACAGTGAAAATAAATAAATGGACTAAATACTTTCACTTTTATAAAAAAAAATTTTAAGTATGAAAGTCCCTACAGAATATAAAACAGCTGATTAATGCAAATGAATGGGAATGATCTATTGTTGATTTCCCATCGCTCTAGAGGCCCCAATATCGAGTTTGTAAAATCTAAGTAGCCTATGTTCGGGTCTAGAATAAAAAGCAGCTATGTATAACATTTTAAAGAAATCGGATGAACGATGTAGAAGTTGTTGAGGTACATTAAATTTTTCTATACACACACAAACAAAGACACAGAAAAAAATTTCAATTTTATAGATATTAGATTAGATATAGGTAAGCAGCTTTTTTGTTATAGTTTTCAGGTCATAAAACCCTGCATAGTACGCATGGAGATCCAGTTAAATCCTATAAATTAATTTTCATGAAATTTGAAAAGTTATTGAAAGAACATTTTGGTCATATATCAAGTAGGTATTATATTGCAATAGAAAGGCGTAGGCATTTCTGGTTATGATGTTTGCTTCGCATCTATATCGGTCCAGGTTCGCACGTACCACGTGGTACATTATCCACGTTTCTTTTACCCATACATAGCCTGGAGGAGTTTGGCTGGTAGAAACCGTGCCGAGTTTCTCCTGTGTCTCTTATCACTTAATTCAGTTTTGATGTTTAACATCAAATATAACATAACTTTTATGCGATTTCTACCTGCTAAACTTCGAGTAGTATGAGATTACGTTCAGCTTTAGAACAAGTATTTATATTCTACTTCTTGAAAATTCCAGTTGTATACCAGGAGTGTATTTTTCCCCTCTGCAAGGCGCGTGTCATCGTGGTTAGGGTATTCGGCTTGCGATCCTAAGGTCGTGAGTTCAATTCCCAGTGACGCGCTGTGTCCTTGAGCAAATCACTTTATTTCACGTTGCTCCATTTCACTCAGCTGGCAAAAGTAAGTAGTACATTATTTTAAAGGGCAATCCTTGTCGCACTATGTGTCACGTTCAATTTCTCCAAGAACTACGTTAAAAATACACGTGTTTGTGGAGTGCTGAACCACTTGCACGTTAATTTCACGAGCAGGTTGTTCCGTTGGCCAAATCAACTGGAACGCTCATCGTTGTAACCGACAGAGTGCCACATTTTCCTCTCGTTGTTTAAATTATATAAAATTCAAGGCGGAAGCTGGCAAGAACGTTAACACGCCGAGCAACATGCTTGGGGACATTTCGTCCATCTTTATGCTCTGAGTTCAAATTCCGCCGAGGTTGACTTTGCCTTTCATCCTTCCGGAGTCGATAAAATAAGTAGTTATTGAACACTGGGGTCGATGTAATCGACTTATCCGTTCCCCGGAAATTGCTAGCTTTGTGCCAAAATTTCAAATCAATTTACATAAACATGAACTCAAAGCTAAACAATAATGTAGAATTTAATCAGTAATTGATTATTTAACATACCACTTTAGCATATGACTTGCAGCTTAGAACCATGTGTCTCTTACTATATTGCTCCAAATTTGTATCTAAGAGTTCTAAGGTTTGTATTTAGGTGTTTGTATCGAAGTGTTCTAACCTAAATAATTCTAAAGGTATTTTTCGCTACCTTTCTAAAACAAATATTATGATAATATTACAAAGTTACAGACTTGTTTCCTAACATGTTACTAGCTAATTAATAAACCAGCCACCGGTTTTTGCCAACAAACTCCTTTTCATTTTGAGTCTAAACTATTAAGTCCATTTAGTTCAATAGAGTCTGGCGAAGGGAATAATCACCGAGAAAAGTATATACCCAACAAAGTACTCTTTCTTACAGTTTTGTTAAAATTAGCAGCAAAGCAATCTGTAGCTGATTAGCTGTGCACTTTCGGTGATGAAATAACTGGCTTATATGAATTGAATTTATACTTGCTCGCTTCACTAAACTATTTATATACCTCCTTATATATGCATACATATATGAATACAGGCACAACACCATTAGGTACAACTCCAGCATACATACAGAGAGGATGCATATCGTTGATTCATATGCTGCAAATGATCACGATATCTGGAACAATAAAAATCTGCAAGACATTCTTGGGATTTAAAGGATGATGGGTAAAACAAGATACTTTCCTTCGCAACCTTGCTACCAAG
>NC_142928.1:145388422-145408422 GCF_046866305.1 Octopus bimaculoides
ACTTACGTTGAGACATGGCTACAATTTTCCACCTTCATGAATCTGTAATCTGAAAGACCGTTTTAAAAGCAATATAGGACTATTATTTAATGTGTTCTTCCCTTTTGCAAGACAATAACGTGTAATTTGTGATAGATTTGACTGCTTTCCCTGGCAATTCGTGAAACCAACCATACATTCTCTCCCTGATTTCTTCATAATAGGTGTTCAATAAATTTCTTTCTGATTCTTGTTCGACAAGTTTTTCTAATGCCTTTCAGTCTCTTTCTCCCCTCCACTCTCTCTCTTCCTCCTTCCCCCCTCAGTTTCTCTCTCTCTCTCTCTCTCTCTCTCTCTATCTTGCTTCAATATATTAGTTTATCTTATGATGATCCCCCACCGCCTGCCTATTTATACAACTTAGAGTTTTATATGAGAAAGCAGAAGACAATGGTTAATATCTCGGCATTATAAAATCAAAACTCTTGCCAGGTGGTATAAGCACCACCCTGAGGCTGAAACTGAGGGAGAAAATTTAACGATTCTTTGGGACTTTCCAGTACATGCAGACAGAGCCGTCAAAGCTGATAAACGGGTTATTGTTGTAAAAGACCAAAGTAATAGAGTCTATTTATTTATTGATCGGTATGACTATCCATTGTGATCATAATATTTCGGGAAAGGAATTTGTACAAGCTACGAATATATAAATATTTTCTCACTGAAATCGAAAGCATGTGGCATTTCAAGGCGGTTACAATACCAGCAACTGTAGGGGCAATAGGAATGATCAATAAAATAACTAAAAATTATTTGAGAATGACCCCTAACTTACCATCTCAGCTAGAAGAGCAAAAGATTGTTTTACCTATTATGTCACACATATTGAGATGAGCATTACCTCTGTGAGAACGTTTACCATTTGCAAAAATAATTTTTCGTTCATAATTTGTTTGTGAATGAACAATGTAGTGCGCTTATTTTAATGGGCTCTTATTGTATACGTTGAGTTTCTTTGCCATAGGTCTCAGGAAGACATACTGCAAGAAATGGAGATAAAATTGTAAGAGTAAAAGCCCTTAATAATAATAATAATAATAATAATAATAATAATAATGATGATGATGATGATCATGATCATGATGATCATGATGATCATGATGATCATGATGATCATGATGATATTGCACAAAAAGAATACAAGCGCCACCACAATAAAATGTGTGTGTATCTTCATTGGCTCTTATGCCGAAAACACCAATATGAAGTAACAGAGAACTTGTACGAGCATGTGCCAAGTAAAGTTATGCAGGAGGATGGATAAGTAACGGTACTCTGGAACTATGATTTTCAGACGGATCGTGTAATCAAACGCCATCGGCCGGATATTGTCATATTGAGTAAGAGAGACAACTACTGTCAAATCATTGATGTAGCCATACCGAATGACATGAATGCTGTGAGTAAAGAGATATTGAAAAAATCACCAAGTACTCCCAATTGAAAATGGAAATGGCAAGACTGTATGGAATGCAAGAGGGTAATGTAAAAGTGATACCAATGGCTCAATCCCATTCAAACTTCAAAACTTCTTAAGGCAACTGGAAATCCTATGCAAGATTGATGTCGTGCAAAAAGCAGCCTTATCTGACACAGCGCACATCTTAAGGAAGGGATTATCTGTCTGGGGTCCTTGTTGTGACTTCCCAGATGACTAAAGTCTCCGGTGCATTCTTACCTACACTGTGTTACGAAGGAATAATAATAATGATAACGATGATAATAATAATAATAACAATAATAATAATAATGATAATAATAATAATAATAATAATAATAATAATAATAATAATAATTTTACATTATTTACATTCGACCTGGGTTCTCATTCTTAAGATATTTTTCGATTTTGTTGCTGTTTTTATCATTATCATTATTATTATTATTATTATTATTATTATTATTATTATTATTATTATTATCATTATTATCATGATATGCCCGTGGACATACGGCGTAGTGGTTAAGAGCGCGGGCTACTAACCCCAAAATTCCGAGTTCGATTCCAAGCAGTGGCTTGAATAATATCCGTCGAATGTAAATAATGTAAATAATGTACGTAATTCTTCATCTCTTAAATATAGAACTGAATGATAATTTTTCTACTATAGACATAAGGCCTACAGTTCTGAAGAAGGGAGTTAGCTGATTACTGTGGCTCCCAGTACTCAACCGGTACTGATAGTATGGACTTCATAGTGATGAAGCGCAAAGTCGACTTGGACAGAATTTGATCTCAGAACGTCAAGCCGGGAGATATGCAGCTAAGCATTTTGTGCACACGAGAATAGCTGCTACACTGTCAAATTTATGGCATCTGATTCGAGCCATCTACTCTATGACAGACAAAAGATTATCGGTGGTGGGCCAGTTGTAGTCCACCACCCACTCGTAATCCGACCACGCGCACGCATTAACGTCCCATATTCCGTATCCATACACATTCATGCACATACGCCATAAGAAGGTATACACACAAGGTGAGTACTGAAAAGTTCTTGGCTTTGGATAAAAGAAAATACAGGAGTATCAGTTAATTATGATCCGCCTGTATTTTCAGCATATTCCCCTCTCAGATTCACACACATATTACAGCGGGCTTTCAGTCTTTCTAAGCCCTGTAAAAGAACTCAAACGTTTGGGCCTCCAACCAGGCCTTTCGCGACACCCTTAAAGCCAGGAACTTTTCAGCACCCTCGTATATGCGCTCATACACTTTCGCACACACTCTCATACACACTTACAGATATACAGTGATGGATATGTACATACATGAACAAATACATCCATATTATCATACTAAGGTGTAACCACTTTGTAAAGTTACTCTGTTCCTTTCCTCTATGCGTGCCCGTATCTGTCGTGACACACTATCGTATAAGTTCATACTTATTCACCAAAAATATCAGATTATACAAAAATATTATGTGAGTCCATCCAGTCCTATAAACCAAAAGATCTCCTCAGTCGGCAGTCCTAGGGGATGCACAATTCATTCCACAGAACGGTGTCTAATGAAATGTAATCCAAGTAATAATTTCGTATGTTGTGCATACTCGATCCGATGATGTTCAGATCCTTATGATGTGAGTCGTTGTTCCTACTATTGCCATAATCCGGTATACCCTGAAAATGTCGAGACAGTTACAGTCGAGGTATACGCGTAAGTGGACAGGACGAGAAAGGAGGTTCTTGCATGAGTATACAGACCGGGGCATTCATGTAGAAAGTATTTCGAAATTGTTGCAGGTTTACGAGAATCATGAGAATCTCATGGCTATTACACCGATGTCAAGCACATTGCAAGAAATGCATCAACGTACGTACTCGTAGTTCGTACATTTCCCTGTCTGATAATCTCAGAGCATTTTGCTCTCTCGGTATGTGTAGTGTGTGTCCTCCCAGTATGTAGCACATGTCTTGAAATGACTATATATGTGTACGAGTGTGTATTTGTATCCACAGACGTGGACATGAATGGGTGTACTCTTCACTCTCTGTGCTCTGTTTGCTTTCTTCAACTACCTTGTAACCTGGATTTCGCCACTACTATGATTTTGCTTAAATCTGGCCTAAGGGTGATATATATTGAGCACTTAACACTATTGTTGGTGTATTTTGTTAAACACTGAGCAAGTGACTTTATTACGTTATCTAATTTTCACAAAACAATTATGCGAACCTTCCGATTAAATTCATGAAAAGCGTGTACGTCTTATAAGCACAAATAGCAACACTGTTATTATTTTAATAATACTATATACGTGTATTTGTGTGTGTGTGCGTGTGTGTATATATGTATATATAGTATATATATATATATATATATACATACTTGCATATACAAGCATACATATATACATACATATATTATATACATCAATCACACACTCACAAACACACACACATACACGTATATATGCAAATATGCATATATATATATGTGTATGTATGTTTGTATGTATGTATATATATATGCGTATGTGTGTATGTATGTATACACATATATATCCGTGTGAATGTATTATATATATGCGTGTGTGTGTGTGTGTGTGTATGTGTGTGTGCGTGTGTGTGTGTATGTGTGTGTGCGTGTGTATGTGTGTGTGTGTGTATAACAGCATAGTGTATTTTCTCGAAAGTTTCAGAGTGCTCTATACTGGTTGATTAAAGTTCATAGACCTTGCTATGTATTAATCTTTGCGTCGCTCATAAACTATTTCTTATACAGGGTTACAGTTCCATATTAAAGCACTCCTTACACAAACAAACCAGATGGGATTTTCTGCTCTTAAACATACCTCCCACAACGGGTTTTATCAGTACCGTTCCCTCAGTGTAAATTTCCGTGTGCATTTAAGTATGTACATACACGCATCCTCACCCACTTAGGTACATACACACATACATACAGATATATACTTATATTTAAATATATATATATATATATATATACATATACAAATAAAGCATATGTAATACGAACATATACATACATTTGTATATTACATTGTATAATATTTATATGTTATTCACTGTTGAAGTCTATTGTTTTCCATTGAAGCCACGATAATGTCAAATTCTTTCAACTTTCTATTTAAAAATAAATTAGACATTTAGTGAAAATATAACCCCATTAATAATTGTCTTTTTAATCCATTAAATCCGTATTCATTTTTTGTTTTTTTTGTTTTTGCTTTTTTTTTCATAAAGAGAGAAACAGAATGGCAAAAGCAGAAAAGCACTGAACTAAATATTGTTTTCATTTTTTTTTTCTTTTCTTTCCTCTCTTAATGTTCTGTATTCAAGCCATACCCGTGTTGACTTTGACTTTTATCCAGTCGCAGTCAATAAAATATGTATCAGGCATGTACTGTGGTCGATTTAGCTGACTATATCCTTTCCTTATGAATTTCTGACCTTTTGGTGATATGAAAAATCGATATTTCCGTCATTAATACTTTTTGCAAATGCATGAACTCTACGTCATCCGATTCTCCCTATCCGTGCATTTATTAATTTCTCCCTTGTCAAATAAAAATCAATATTTCTCTCCATCTCCTGACTGGCATACACTGGAAAGGAGTTTCTCAATTGTAATCAACTCATTTCTTTCATATCATTACTACACTTGAGAAAAGGAATGAAAGCACTTACTTCAGTTCTGTGCTTCAATAAGAACTTTTTTTTTTCCGAATTCTATCAAAATATTTTAGCTTTAAAATGGTTAACGGAAAGGAAAGGTGAACAGGCGAAAGCATGGCTGTGTGTTTAAGAAGTTCGCTTTACAAGCATGTAGGTTCGAGTTCTGTCCCACCGCGTGGCACCTCGGACAAGTGTCTTTCACCACAACACCGAGTCGACCAATGCCTTGTAAGTGAATTTAGAATACGAAAACTGAGTGGAAGCCCGCCGTATATATATATATGTGCGTGCCATTGTATCTGTGTTTGTCGTCCTGACACCACCGCTTGAGAACCGGTGTTGGTTTGTTTACATCCTCTTAACATTTGCGGTTTAGCAAAAGTTACCGATGGAATAAGTACCGGGCGAAATGCTTAACGGTATTTCGTCTGCTGTTACGCTTTGAGTTCAAATTCCGCCGAGGTTGACTTTGCCTTTCACCCTTTCGGGGTCGATAAATTAAGTACCAGTTACGCACTGGGGTCGATGTAATCGACTTAATCTGTTTGTCTGTCTTTGTTTGTCCCCTCTGTGTTTAGCCCCTTGTGGGCAATAAAGAAATAAGAATAGAATAAGAATGAAAGAAGAAGAAACACTCATAAGTACTTTGGTCGATTTGTTCCACTAAAACTCTCGAAAGAGACATCTCAACATGACCGCAATCCAATGGCCGAAACAAGTAAACAATAAAAGATAAAAGGTAAAAGGAATTCTTTTGATGATATTCATTTTCAAACCACTGAGTTCCAAGTTAAAATCGCACTGGGATCAAATTTGCTACCCAACCCTCTATGGTCTCAGAAATCGGTATTATTAGATTCGTTAGATACTAGTGTCTATCACTACCGTTAGAAAAGTACGGCCTGGCATTTAGTCAAAACTATAAATCAGATATTTAGATAATTTGAAAAGACATCAAACCACGGTACATTTAATAGTATCAGACAAGAGAGCATTAATCAATGTTGCGATAGAATAGAAAATTTGGCTGATGGTTCAAATTTCTTATGTGTGGCAGAAATATTTATTGGTTTTGATATTAGAATAACGATTTCAACTTTTCCAAAACTGGTTACAAAATTGGTTATAACAAAATCTACAACAACAATGCTAACAACAACAACAACAACAACAACAATAATAATAATAATAATAATAATAATAATAATAATAATAATAACGGTAATGATAATAATAATAATAATAATAATAATAATAATAATAATAATAATAATAATAATAACGGTAATGATAATAATAATAATAATAATAATAATAATAATAATAACGGTAATGATAATAATAATAATAATAATAATAATAATAATAATAATAATAACGAAGACGACGACGACGATGATGATGATGATGATAATAACGATAATGATGATGATGATGATAATAATAATAATAATAATAATAATAATAATAATAATAATAATAATAATAATAATAATAATAATAATCACGTATTTGCCACATGAAGTCAAGATTCCTAGAATGGTACCGAAGAAACGTTATTGTTTTCAAATAAATCAAAAAGCCAATATTTCCTTTCACTCAAGAAGATAAATAGGAATAATATTTGTTTTGTTATAACAAACATATCGTTATGGAACCGACAACTTTTAGTAACAATACTTTACAGTAGTTACCGTCACAGACGGCATCTAATAAAGACAAACCATAGGAACTGACAGAATAATCTTTGCAAACAATGTGCATAGCCCTGACAAAAAGGTTTCTTCTACTGCTTCAGACGTGTTCAAAACTCTGAAATAATTGTTTACAAATCTGGAATAGTTGTCTATCATTGCTATTTAGAAGACTTTCGATTACATTGAAGTTAAAATGATATTCATATCAAGTTAATGTGCATTCAATAATATTCGTCTCAAATTAATATCCACTCAATATCACATTTCCAGTCATAAGAAATGAACATGAAAGAGATTGCCCCCCCCACCCCCATGATAGAAGCGTTTACATTAAGACAGGCATACATGTATGCTGTGAATGCACATGTGTGTGTGCGTACGTATATATGTGCACATGCACACGCACGCACACACACATACAGGGATATATATGTATGTGTGTGTTTGTGTGTAGCGAGAGATAGAGAGAGATGGGGATATAGAAAGATTGATGATGTTGTGCAGTTATAAAGTTTGAATTCCAATCACGTGTTGCTGGGTTCGATCCCACTATGCTGGACTCGATATTTTCTACTGCAGCATCAAAAGCTTTGTGAACTGAATTTGAAAATATCTGGAAGCCAGTAATCTATCTATTTATTTATCTATCTATCTATCTCTATATATATGTGTGTGTGCTTGTGTGTGTGTGTGTGTGTGTGTGCGTGTGTGTGTGTGCGTGTGAGTGAGGTTTTGTACGTTAAAACTATTTTCAGAAGTATGTAGATTAAATGTAATTTTATGGTTACTAAATGATTATCTCCCCACATCTATATGCTTTACTAATTAAAGCTAACTACACGAAATCTTGGATATGATATAAGAAACGTGTTTACTAACACACGTACAAACATATATATACACTTACACACACACACACACACACACACACACACACACACACACACATATATATATATATATATATATATATATATATATATATATATATATATATATATATATATACGTACGTTGAAGGCAGCGAGCTGGCAGAAACGTTAGCACGCCGGGCGAAATGCTTAGCGGCATTTCGTCTGCCGCTACGTTCTGAGTTCAAATTCCGCCGAGGTAGACTTTGCCTTTCATCCTTTCGGGGTCGATTAAATAAGTACCAGTTACGCACTGGGGTCGGTATAATCGACTTAATCCGTTTGTCTGTCCTTGTTTGTTCCCCTCTGTGTATAGCCCCTTGTGGGTAGTAAAGAAATAACACACACACACACATATATATATATATAAATGTATAGTATGCATACATGCATATATAAATACACACAAGTGTTTATGCATGTAAGCGCAATAGGATGTAATGCTCAGAAGTTCGCTTCGGAAACACGAGATTCTGGGCTCGGTTCTGTTTCATAGTATCTTGAGCAATCGTCATTTCTTATAAACTCACATCAACCAATAACCTTGAGAATGTACACGGATAGACGGAAAGTGCATAGACGGAAGCCTTATCGAGCATATTGTATCAGTATTTGAAAAAGGTACATATTTGTCATACAGTGTCACACTGATTCTGCCTGATGTTAAGACACACATTTTTGGAATGCTCAATCACTTATGCGAAAATTTCTGAACCACATAATGCAGGTGGTCGAACAACTCAATGCTCACCATCGAACGACGGAAATGTGCCACATACATATCTACATATATATTTTGCCGTCAACAATACATACAAGCGAATAGGAGGGCTATTGTTTTTTCCACACAGTGTACTCTATAACGCTGTTGACTAACCAAGCTTAATTCAGTCACTGTTTCTTTTACATTCTGCCACAAATAAGAGGAACGATTTAATTCTTCGGCTTAGGCTCTTTCAGATCAGATTGCAAAGAATTATATCCTTTACGTGAGAGTTCACTTATAGGATTATAATTTACTAACACCAACATTAATATCAATACCAGCGGTACTACCATATTTGTGTGCTAAGATGCTGGTAATATTCTTCTCAATTCTCTTGGACTTTGCATTTAAATGAAGATCTACACAAGTATTATGGAAAATCCTGTAAGGATCTTTTATCGGCTTTACAATTAAGGCAAAGATCACCTAAACTTTAATCACTTGACCGAGAAACAATTTGGAAAACAGGAAACTTTCCCTGTTTGAAAAGTGGTTATCAAAGATTGTATCCCATCTCCAGTGATTCTATTGAACTTTCTGAAGATATTTAAAGCCAATGAATAACTGCCATTGAAACTGGTAAAATTATAAAGAAATCGACGCTGAAATTGCTTCCATCACATAACAATTCATAACATATATCCATTCTTGTATAAAACTGATCCGACGAAATTACTGTGGAATAATGCACAGCTTAAAAACATTTTAAAACCACACATTGAAAACATATTTTTCAATTTGTCAAAGTTGTGTCAGTTGAGATTATAGGGGAAAAGAATTACTGTCACAGTGAAACATATTAAGGATATCACAGAGACTACATAAAAACGTGATATCATATTTGAACTTTCAATAACTGCTTGTTTACTATTGCAGACACTTTGGAAATGCATCGGGGAATATTTGCAGAATATAAGATAATGAAATAACTCGAAATAAACAAACTATCTACATATTAAAAACAAGTGAACAAAAATATAGAGAGATTCTATACTCCATGAATTTTAAGGGAATGTTTATAAATTCAAGTCGTGAATGTAAGACGCTAAGGAGTGGACTCCATAATCAAAAAATAAAATGTATCAGAGCGAGTCATAGTTTTGTTTCCAGACCAGTAGGACTCGGAGTGGTGGTGATGTGTTTCTGCAAAGTGCCCCCTCCCCTCTTTTTATGGTCTGAAATGATCTTGCATGAAAGAATGATTTAAATCAGAATTCATCATGATTAGATAATTTCAAGAACGAATGTTATACCTAGATCAACAGTAAAACATGTAAATGACGCAGAAGATTTCAGTAAAGTTGTGGGAACTTGCGTAATAGTAAAGCACCAGTAGGAGACTTGATAGTTGAGGACTAGAATAAGATGTAAATGTTCTACAGAAGTCACTAGTCATATATATTTTTTTTAAAAACCACTGAAGACCAGAAAGTCAAATTATATTTGCTTTCCATAGCACGGACAGATCTAGTAGCTAAGAATGAAAACACTGACTTGGCAGAAAACTATATCCATGCTTTACCTAAACATTATATATAAACTTTACAAAGCTGTCTCAACCAATTGCTTCAAGACAAATTGTGAATGTAACACTGTACAGACTGATGAGCTGACAGGTGGAAAGAAGGTGGTGTGAGGTATGTTGGGCAACATTTGATAAGGAAAAAAGCTGTGCTAACTAAAGTAAGAAAACACCAGAGAATACGTGTGACAATATAACTTGATTACGCAAATGTATTCGATTCAATTCCTTGCTCACGGTTGCTGTAGTCACTGCAGTTGGCAAAGGTAACTATTACATAAGCTGTCACTATTATATGTCTCAGAAAGATCTGATCTGATCTACACCACTCGCAAGAGTAACTGATAATTGAAAGTCGAACACCCACACACACGTATATAAACTTCTATATACATACATGTGTATGTGTGTGTGTGTGTGTGTGTGTGTGTGTGTGTGTGTGTGTGTGTGTGCGTGTGTGTGCGTGTGTGGTAGAATGTTTGTGTACAAATAGATGTATGTTTTATACTGTAATGTTTAGAGCTCCACGTTGAATATCTAGTGTAGATTGATTCCTGTACTTTTGTTAAGTAACTTCTATACTGAGAAATATTCATGAACTACGGAGCAAATGTAGGAGAAATAAGAATGAACACAAGTATATATTTTCGTTCCTACGCAAATTACACCATTATGGTCGCTTGGAGCCCTATCAGAGATTTTCCAAGTACATGTAGATGCTCAACTACAACGGATCATCAGGGAACACTTTATTATAGTAAGTTACAGATAAGTATGTCCAAACTTGGACAGATGACGGGAAATGCTATAGTTATTTTGGGAAAGAAATACAAAGAAAGCAACTGGATGAAAGGGAAGTACACAAGATACAAGAGAAAAGGGGAAGAGTGAGAGGTAGAAATAAAGAAAGCAACTTGAGAATAACGATAGAAGATGAAACGAAAGAACAAGGAGAAAGTAAAGAGGAAATTAAAAAAGGAAAATAAAGGAAGAGGGAGAGAAATAGACAGAAAGAAAGAAAGAAAGAATAATTCGCTCAACTAAAGCAGAGAAATTCAATTCTATGAGAAAAAAAAGAATAAAAATGTACTTATAACCAACACAGATTTTATGTATCTCTGTTTATACTTGTCTTTTTCACCCTCTCTCTTTTAATTTATCTACGTATTTATGTATGTATGTATCTATCTCTCTATCTATATCTATCTATCTATCTATCTATCTATCTATCTATCTGTCTATCTATCTATCTATCTATGTGTGTGTGTGTGTGCGCGTGTGTGTGTGAGTATATGTGTGTGTATCCTTCTTCAAAGTCCAATCCTTGACCTCATCGTGGTTGGAAGGTTAAGCGAGTGAGTGTCAGAGCTATGCCTTCGGGGATTTCGAATCCTTTGTAGGGCCACCCAAAGCAGACGGGTTTGACACGAGCGGTGCTAGGACCGTAACCCACCTAAGTAGAGGGCAATGGGGAATTCCAGGCGGTATTTCTTCCAGAATCAGGCACCGTCTATTCCGGAATCTGGCGGCTTCCTGGTGGCGTTGAATCGCGCTTGCGGACATCCTGCGGGAGAAGGTGTAACACGAAGACGACCTGCCACCTGTCGTGTATGTCTGCTTACAGATACAGACGGGAACTGTTTTTGCGGACTCTGATCATCCCTTGAAACTCCTATGAAATCACACTAGGAGCCGGTTTACCCCTCCCGTTTAAATGCCGTTACAAGACAAGAAGGTAGGTGTGCTTGTGTGTGTGTGCTGTGTGTCTGTGTTAAATACGTTTGTATACACACACACACACACACACACACACACACACACACACACAGATGCATACATACATACATACATACATACATACATACATGCATACAACTATTCTTCAACATTTTGTTGTCTTACATCGAGAAGTTCTACCGTAATTCATCCTCGAAAATATTGAATTGCCTTCGGTAATTTTAATAATCTTTAATCCTAGCGCATTTCGTACTCACCTACACTCACGCACCAACTGTGCAGGCTTAGAATGGAAATTTATTGCTACTCTCAACATTCTTCAAAATTAGTCACCTCACCTACACCTGTTTCTGACAGACGAAGAAACTTCATGCAATAGTGATGACTTTCTTACTGCCAAACCCAATTTCAACCAAATAATCACCAGCAGCTCGCCACTACCCTACCACTACTACTCATCACACATCCTCATAATATGTGACACCCTACATAGTCCCCGTCTGTTGTTACGCCAAGCCATGTCTACTCTACCAACCCGGGAAGCAAATGTGCTTCTCCTTGAACTAACAGATACAAATCTCAACAAAACCACAAGAGGTTCGTTTGGAGTTTCGTATTAGCAGTACTAGTAAATACTTCGGTATAAAACGCTACTATTGACTTAACCTTTACCTATCATAGCAACTTTTTCTAAGTCATCACCCGAAATATAAAAGATGATTTCGTTCATCTTATTGCCTGCAAAATTTCCTCAGTTTCTATGCTGTAGTGCATCATTCTAATCCATAGATTATCTCTACCATGTTTGCGAAATCATATGCCGTCTACTATAGCTCTATAAGCAGTATTCCTCCTGAGAACCCCTCTAAATATGCTACTCCTCCACTGGGTAAAACTTCAGCGAAATTTTATCGTTCCATTCAACAAGTCGCCCAATCAGGAATATGTATACTTCATGCGAAAGAAATCTTGGATATATATATAAAAAAAAGTTCTTCCAGTCCGGATGGTACCATTCCTTTCTCTACATACAACGCACCACTGAACCAAACTCTTACATCTCACTCCATACCCTTCCTTTTTCTCTCATTCTCTTTTCCTCTCCCCTACTCCAGGGATCTGTCGTGATATTTAGAAACATTTTAGTGTATGTTCTATAAAGATAGAATAAGAAAGAATTCAACTTTGACTAAACAACTGTAGTTGTCGATAGCTATCGACCGATCTATTTCACTTCCAAACTCTCAAAGTTGATGAAGACAGTTAACAGCCACCATTTCCCATCCTGCTGTCTTTCGTTGACCAATCTGAATTTAATAGGGCCTCCAGAGTGATCAACATTGTGGTCTTTAAATCTTATACATGGTGTACGTGGGTGATACACCATCCTGTAGAGTTGCTCCCATTAACTCTGGTTATGCCGCGCCTTTGCAAAACAGTGTATAGTTTATGCACTATCTGCATAAGAGTAGCCGATTTGATTTCCTTTTGGGTGTGACACACACGAATACGTGACAATGAGAAACGGCAACAACCGCGAAATACGCATCTGTCGCTCTCGTGGTCGCTACTGAGCTCTGAAGGCATTCTGGGGGTTTTGGGTGGTTTTTTGTCTTGTTTTTTAAGACTACGTCTATAAAAGAGTTTTTCCCCGATGTAAACCACAACCACTGACTTTTGAACAAAACACATACGATAAGTATGTTATATTGATAAAGCTTTTGACTGCAGAGCTGCTTGCTTCAATTGAGTAATTTGTGTGTGGGGTGATATATATATATGTGTGTGTGTGTGTGTGTGTGTGTGTGTGTGTGTGTGTGTGTGTGTGTGTGTGAGTATATATATATATATATATATATATATATATATATATATATATATATATATATATATATATGGTTTCCACATAATTTCCTTCCTTCAAATTCTACTCACTATACTTTTGTATACATACTGATGTGGATAAATATATTAAGTAAAAAGAAAATACAATTTAAAGGCAAATCATTCTTATAGTTAGTTTGAAATGAAGAGCTATAATTAAACTAATTAATGAAATTTAATATGCCCGTTTTACTAATGAAATTAAATATCCACGTATTACAGAGGAAGAAGCTTATTGCGTAAATATTCTTCTGCATATCCAATTTTATATATTCCCAGATAATTAAAAGTTTACATTCAGAGTATACTAACATGCTATATTTTTAAAATTTATCTTAAGGTATCGAAAAACGTTTTCTTTAAAATGGCTCATGAAAAGTATGTCATGTCTTTTGCATTTGAAACAGTACATGTTCTGTTTTGTTTCCCCCTTTTTTCCTATACAAGCCTTATGACAACTCCTATCGCTGTTTCTTCGAAATGAAAACATTTCGCATTTTATTGCGTTGTATTCATGCCAGTAAACCAAATGAAACAATACAACCTCTATACTAAAACGACAGTATGCTTATCGAATATTTTATGACATGTCTGAATCTTAATTATGCTGAGGTAAAAACATTGTCAGAGAAAAGATATTTTGAGATGGCATTTAATTAATAATTAAGGATTCTGTTATTTCCAAGCATTGGGGGAATTGAATTGTTAGAGCAACCTGTCAAAACTCGCTTAAATTGATGAAGTATATGCATTTTTTATTCCTAATTTGCAGCCAACTTATTACCACACATATTTGTATAGGTGTACGTACATATCATCAAATATGTGAGCATGTGTATGTCTGTGTGTATGTATGGAGGTTTTCCTGTGTACCAACGATGTCTGCGACACCGTTTCCATTCCCGTTGCACTAGTTTCCTTCAGCTCACGCATGTTCCATAGTGAACTGAATTTAATACTCTAGATAGCAATGGACTGACCCAAGTTAACTTCCTCACTAAATGGATAGATGTGAATTCTTTTCTTATCTTATTTTTTGATATATATATAATATAACAGCCTAGCAATGTTCATGCCACAATATCAGGTCATATACGTGTGTCTGTTTATTTTTACATATTTGACTATTCCGATCTATACAGACCTCTTAATGAAGAAACGTAGATACACCGCTGGTATTTGGATAATGACAAACGTAAAGGTTTATGTACTGAACTACTGCAATCTTGAATTTTTCACTGCTCGCATACAAATTGTTTGCTAGTAACTTTCTTTGCTTGAAAACCTTAGCTTTTTCTCCTTTGATATTTACCAGCATGGCAAAGAGCAATAATAATTCTACGTGTATGACTTCATAATCTAAAGAGAAGAGCTCTAGGTTTTGAAGCAGTAGTCGGTAGATATTCATTTCTTACTGATTTCGAAAAGTTGTTCACATTTAGAAGGTAACTGCAGGCAAGTTTTATTTTCTTAACTATGCAGTTATATCAGATTTGTTATCTTTGCACTTAGAAGATATTTCGACGGAAGTATTACACCAATAAACTTTGTTGATAACATATGCATGTATTAAACAAGAGAATATCTTCTAGTCACACAGAAAATTATGTGGGATCGAGCGTGCCTAGATATACGACTAGCAAAATAACGTCAGCCGGTGCCTACACAATAGAAAACATTATTGATAACATGCAAACTAGCATACATTTAAAAAACACATCTATACACGAGTGTTGTTGGATGGGATAAGGAAGAAGAGACATTTCATTTAAGGGAAATGTAGAAAAGTTTCGGAGGCAAATATAATACGTTGTTCTTTGTATCTCCTGGACTGCAAACAAAGGTGTTATGTCTCAAGCTACTGCTATCTAGCACCTGTGGATGATCTCTACTCAACCGCTACACAACTGCTACTCGACTGCTATTCAACACACTACCACGGTCAGACTACCTCTGTTTATATGTCTTGGGAGATCCTACTCATTCGCCTGGGGCCGTCGACACAACAAAAGCTATTTGATAGAATAACCAGATGTACTAGAAAGGTTGAGTCGTAAGAGAACTAACCATGTGATCCTTCTTTCCAACTTTGACACCTGCTCCCTGACACCAAATGTAGTTTTCTCCATCTACTACTTACTCTGCAGTCTTCTATCCAGAAAGGATGCAACTACATCTCCCACTGTCCGAAATGGTTTTTGCTACTAAACACTGGAAACTACTTCTCAGATTAGCATGCAACTAAGATAATTATATATGTATGTGTGTGTGCGCGTGTGCATGTGTGCCTGTGCGTGAGAATGTGTGCATGCTTGTACATACATAAATTTACAACTTAGGCAACATATATCTACCTATCTATCTAGCGATATATGTGTGTGTGTGTGTGAGTGATTGTGTGTATGTGTGAGTGTGTGTGTGTGCATGTATGTGGTATGTATTTATGTATGTGTATATGTATGTAAACATTTCTAGTTATAATCTTATCAAGGATAGTGTTATGTCTCAAGCTACTGCTATCTAGCAGCTTCGGATGATCTCTAGTCAACCGCTACACAACTGCTACTCGACTGTTACTCAACACTCCTCCCACGGCCAGACTACCTTTATTTATATGCCTTGGGAGATCCTACTCCTTCGCCTGGGGGCGTCGACACAACAGATAGCACATTTAAGATATTTTAAAAAGTTCAATATGCTTATTTGAAACTGTACCAATATTCTGACGTATCTAAACGAGCACAAAAATATTCCAATACATGAGACAAAGAAATGAAATATTGCGTGAATTTAGAGGTAAATGAGAAATGAATATACTAGAAATGTGAAACCGAAACATGGGTGAATGTCTTTGGTTGGAGCACGAATATAAAATATTTAGAGCGAGTCAACGTCGTGGATCACATTCTTATCCTAACTATATAGAATATAACATTATGTGATATAGTTTGTGACTCCTACCAAATAAAGTGAGTGAAACGTTCTTTCGTTTGTCCACCGCCCCCACACACACACAACAACAAATAAATATGCAGGTATGAATGTGCTTATATATGTGTATACACATACATAGACGTTCACACACACACACACACACACACACACACACATATATATATATAAAACGAGAAAGGGAGAGAGAGAATGAGAAGGAAGAAAACAGCGCGCGCATGTGTGTGTGTGTGTTTGTGTGTATGTGTGTGTGTGTGTGTGCGTGTGTGTGTGTGTGTGTGTGTGTGTGTGTGTGTATGTGTGTGTGTGTGTGCTCAAATGCTATAAATGATGTAGTTTGCATAAAAGTGTTCCACGCCGCTGACTTGCTCTAAACAGTTTGTATTCATGCTTCGACCATAGAGATTCTCTTGTTATTTGATTTCACAGAAGCAACTTATATACCTTTGAAATCACACATGAAATTATTTCTCTGCCTCATGCATTGGTGCTTTTATTTCTCTTTAAGAAATATGCATATTGGTCATGATAACGGTGAGTTCAGTACAAGTACAAGGAAGTGTAATGAATTATTTAGATATCTTAGCTGGGTTATTGTAAATAGAATTTTAGCAATAGCATTTCGTCTTTGGAGATGAAATGTTATTTTAATATCTATATACACCTTCACTTTCGATAAGTTTAATCTCCGACCGCCATCAAGTGCATTGCTATGGTTTGTATAAACAAATCATAGATTTTCGGACAAGTTGATTACATCGGCCCCAGTGTTTAACTAGTATATATTTTATCAACCCCGAAAGAATGAAAGGAAAAGTCGACCACAGTGAGATTTGAACTCAGAAAGTAAAGACGGAGGAATTGCGGCTAAGTATCTTGTCCGGGGTGCCAACGATTCTTATTTCTTTATTGCCCACAATGGGATAAACACAGAGGGGACAAACAAGGACAGACAAAGAGATTAAGTCGATTACATCGACTCCAGTGCGTAACTGGTACTTGATTCGGGGTCGATTAAATAAGTACCAGTTACGCACTGGAGTCGATATAATCGACTTAATCCGTTTGTCTGTCTTTGTTTGTCCCCTCTGTGTGTAGCCCCTTGTGGGTAGTAAAGAAATAACACTTTGAAATGAGCTTGTCAGTCATTTGGCTGCGACCATGCTGGAGCACCACCTTGAAAGGTTTAGTCTGATTTGTTGAAATTGTTTCTTTTCGCCTATATTATGTGTGTGTGTGTGTGTGTATGTGTGTCTGTGTGTGTATGTGTGTATGTGTGTCTTTGTGTGTAGTTCAAATTTACAGCAAAAGAAGAAGCAGGTGTATTAGTCTAACGCTGGGGAAGAATGGAAAAGTATTTTACGTTTCGAGCCTAGGCTCTTCGACAGAAAGGATTAAGAGAGATAAAGCGGAAAAAGAACGAAAAAACATAAAAGTAGAAAGAAAAAAATGTATAGGGAATAACGATTCAACATGATGACTGAAAAAGAAGTACAAGAATATATATATATAAATTCTTTTACATGTATGTCAGTCATTTGGCTGCGGCCATGCTGGAGCAGTACCTTGAAGGATTTTAGTGGAAAAAAATCGATCCATGGACTAATTTTTTAAAGTCCTTGTACTTATTCTATCGTTTTCTTTTGCCGAACCGCTATCTTACGGAAATGTAAACACCCCAACACAATTTGTCAAGCAGTGAGGTGAGGATAAACACAAAGACACACACACGCACATGGATATATGCGTATATATATATATGTATGTATATATATATATATATATATATATATATATATATATATATATATATATATATATATATATGACAGACTCCTGTCAGTTTTCGTCTAGTAAATTTAACTTCAAACAACGTGCTTCATGACCATTCAGCCATGTGTGTGTGTGTGCGTGTGCGTGTGTGTGTGTGTGTGTGTGTGTGTGTGCGTGTGTGTGTGTGTGTGTGTGTGTGTGTGTGGAATCGCGTAAGACCATAGTGGCTATGATCTTACACTTAACATCGTAAGATTGTTTTCCTTTCCTGGACCAGGTAATCCATATGCTCTTGAGCAAAGCAACTCGTTTCACGTTCCTGCATTTCCCTTATCTAGCAAAAACGAGTAATCCTGCGACAGACTGGCGTCCTGTTCTAGGAAGGTATATATGCACACAACAAAATCCCAGAACTCGGCTTATAAGCCTATAGCAATGGAAACACCATAATATCCTGTGTTTTACTTCCTGAGATAAGTCTAAGCTTGAATCTAACAACAGCCGCGATGCAATATCCAACATTTCATTCAGTTGTTTAAATGATGTTTGTCCATTTTGCAAAGACAGTAATGAAGCAAAATGTTATCAAACAAGAATCGAATCACGGTCTCAAATTTGATAGCTGACGTCGGTAATAAAGCACCAGTTGCTCTTTTAAAAATTGTCTCTAGGCCTTGTGAAGATAAGATTCGTTAGCATTGAGAATGTAGAATATGTGAACAAATTCATTAGAGTTTTGTCCAATTTTGTTAGTTTAATATTAGTGAGATTCGAAGATGCTTAAAAGACAGTTTAGAGAAAATGTGATAGGTTATTAGTCGTCAGTGAAAGATTTCTCTTGAAAAAATACTGTAGTTAATTAGACAGCGTCACAAATTAGCAACTCATCAAATCCACGCAATCTTATTAAGCATGCTTAACGGACATTATAATGACTTAATCAATTTGGAAATCAAGAATTCTATGGAATGTTATCTATGAAACTATCAATCGAAAAGTATTTTTATTCTCGCAATAATTAGTAATTTATCTTCAGTAGCAGACAAATTGCGAAACTGCTTAACATCCTAAAGTTAGAGAAATTGCGAAGCAGCTTACCATCCTATCTAAATATGTATGCATATGTGTGTGTATGTATTATATATAATATCAAGAAAGTCAGGAGATATACCCCTGACTCTCTTTATATTCTATATACTCCTCACAAAATAATTTTCTTGATTGGATTTACTAGATTTCAACTGCTTAGGGCTCAACATTATACTCCTACGTATTCGTTTACTATGTGGTTTGTAGTCTGGTCCACTAAAGGAGAATTTCTGTGATTTCCACCGGTTTATATAAATCCTTATATTATACATTAAATATATATACATATAAACAATATCAGTGCCACATACTCAAAGCATATATGTTGTTAAACGTTTTTTGGCCGCGATATTTCGTCCCAGGAAGGAGGACTTTTTAAAGAGGTAGAGTGTTAAGAACCACAGTACATTTCAAATTCAGGCGAAACGAATCGCTCCAGAAGTGAACGGGAACAACAGATATTGATATTTTGCAGTTATTTCTAC
>NC_142928.1:145410922-145445922 GCF_046866305.1 Octopus bimaculoides
TCTCTTCCTGAGTAGTGGATCAACCAACTACACAGAGGATTCCAAGGTGGCAAACACAAACCAAGACAGGAAAAAATGGACAGTGAAAACAACATTCAAAAGCCGTACGGCCAAACGCAAATCTGAGGTAGAACGCTAGTAGTTCGTCTTGCCTTCACAGCGGCTGGAGTGAAAAGAAAGCTGACCACAGGTCACACGAGAGCAGAGAGGATGGTGGAGGGAGGAAATGGAACAAGGAGGAAGGGACAGAAGCAGTGAAGTAGAGGCCAGGACAGAAGGGTAGATAGGAAGATAGAGGAAGACAGATAGATAAATGGATAGAGAGGATGGTGGAGGGAGGAAGTGGAACAAGGAGGAAGGGACAGAAGGGTATAGCAGTGAAGTAGAGGCCAGGACAGAGGTATAGATAGAAAGATGGAGGAAGACAGATAGATAAATAGATAGAAAGATAGATAGATGGATAGACAGATAGATAGATAGATAGATAGAAAGATAGTCACGTCAGAATAATAGTAGACTTACTTGTAAAATAGGACGTGTGCGTTCAATAATGTAATAATACAAAGAATATATATACATGTATACACACATATATGTACATACTTACATCTACATGTGTATATACATGCATATCAGGGTACAGGACGTTAGAACAATAAACTACAGACAACGGAACGAACACATAGGAAAACGGAAAGCCCCTTGGAATATCCCTTCATCAGCTGTCTCTATTCTATCCAGACGTTTCGAAGACCAGACAGGACGTACTCTAGAATATTCTCTTCCTGAGTAGTGGATCAACCAACTACACAGAGGATTCCAAGGTGGCAAACACAAACCAAGACAGGAAAAAGTGGACAGTGAGTATGTGTGTGTGAGTATGTGTGTAGATATATATATATATATATATATATATATATATATATATATATATATATATATATATCTACACACATACTCACACACACACACATATATATATATATTATATAACATTATACTAATACTCAGTCGATGGTTCGCTTCTATACTACTCACAGCTTTTGTCAAGTGCTCCATCATATAGCAAGATCGTTCAGAATATATTTGGTAAATAAATATTTCTATGTCTGCAACGCAACGGTAATGCCGATTGTCGTCGGTGGAGATAGTGACTCACCAGCTAGACAGATTCTCATTTATCGAGAATGTCACGGGGTCGGATATGTGACAGAGCAGATATGTCTCTATTCCCGACTTGACAAAGAATTATTTCTATAGTGTTAAATCACTTACAAAAGTAACGTAACTCTTTCTTTTGATTAGCTACAAGTCCTCAGTCGTGTGTGAGTTTTTCATATGAATCATACTTATGGCTTTTTTCAAAGCAATTATTTTCTGTCTTTTCTTTTATCTTTGTCTTGTTTCAGTCATTAGACTACGACCATACTGGGGCAACGCCTTAAGGAATTTTTAGGCGAATGAATCGATCCCAGTACATTTTTTCTAAGCCGGTTACTTATTCTGTCGGTATCTTTTGCGAAATTGCTGAGTTGCGGAAACGTAAACACAAGTCAAGCCGTGGTGGGGGACAAACAGACACAGTGACACACATAGATATATACATATACAACGGTCTTCATTCAGTTTTCCTTCTGCCAAATCCTCTCAAAAGTCTTTAGCCGGCTATAGAAACAACGTTCTTACCATACAGCCACATGCGCCGACACACAGCCACTCCTTCGTGATTTAAGTGGATTAAAAGAGTATCAATCTTAAATCGAAATTGTTTTGTGGAATCCATATATTAGCCGTGGAGGCGCAATGGCCCAGTGGTTAGGGCAGCGGACTCACGGTCGGAGGATCGCGGTTTCGATTCCCAGACCGGGCGTTGTGTGTGTTTATTGAGCGAAAGCACCTAAAACTCCACGAGGCTCCGACAGGAGTGGGGGCGACCCAATTGTGCTCTTTCGCCCCAAGTTTCTCTGACTCTTTCTTCCTGTTTCTTAAGTAAGGCTGCTGTGGTCTGGCGTCCCATCCATCTGGAAGGAACACATACGCCATAGAAACCGGGAAACCGGGCCCATGAGCCTGGCTAGGCTTTAACAGGGGCGCATAAATAAATATATCAGCCAACTAGGCTACTGTTCTATGCTAGACTGTTATATGCTACAGCCTTACACAATAACCTTATCTTCCACCGACCTACCAGCCTTATAATTTTAACAAGACCAGTATTTTACAGGGTAAACTTTATACTGTGGAGGTGCAATGGCCCAGTGGTAGGGCAGCGGACTCGCGGTCATAGGATCGCGGTTTCGATTCCCAGACCGGGAGTTGTGAGTGTTTATTGAGCGAAAACACCTGAAACTCCACGAGGCTCCGGCAGTGGATGGTGGCGAATCCTGCTGTACTCTTTCACCACAACTTTCTCTCACTCTTACCTCCTGTTTCTGTTGTGCCTGTAATTCAAAGGGCCAGCCTTGTCACACTCTGTGTCACGCGGAATATCCCCGAGAACTGCGTTAAGGGTACACGTGTCTGTGGAGTGCTCAACCACTTGCACGTTAATTTCACGACCAGGCTGTTCCGTTGATCGGATCAACTAGAACCCTCGACATCGTAAGCGACGGAGTGCCAACAACAAAAACAACAAACTTTATACTCTCACACAGAAAGCTATCCTATCATAAATATATTGAAAGATATATGTAACCAGATGTATATTGATTAATGAGGTATCAAAATATAAAGTTAGTATACGAGTTTAAAATGTACGATTAATACTGCAGCTGCTTTCAGATTCATTTCCAGAAAATATCTTTTTGCAGCAGAAATTTTTAGGTTTTTGTTTTGTAATTATTTTTATTACATGTCATTTTTGACACTTTATTCCCAGATAAAGTAGAAATGAAATTATGTAAGTTTTACTTTTGTAAGAGTATTCCAGCACAACTTAAGAAAAAAAATGAAAAGAAATGTTCTATAAGATTCATTAAATCCAACAAGAAAGAATAAGTTTTTCTACCTTGAGCAAAAGAGAACTCATAAAACTTTCCGGCAACTGAAAATGTTATGTATGTTTTGTTTTGTTTTTTTGTTTTTTTTGTGTGTATGTTATTTTTTTTTTCTCTCCTCTCCTCGAAATTTCACGAAATGTTCGCAGGCAGACATTTCACTAAATTAAACTGATTTTGATGATGATGATGATGATGATGATGATGATGATGACGACAACGACGATGGCGGTGGTGATGGTGATGGTAATGATGATCATGTGACGATGGTGACGAATATGATGACGATGTAACAATGATGATGATAATGATGATGATGGTGATGATGATGATGAAGATGATGATTGTGATGATGATGGTGGTGGTGTGGTGGAGATGAAGATGTGGTGATGGTTATGATGATGATGATGATGATGATGATGATGATGATGATGATGATAATTGGTAACGATTACGACTAGTTACCTCGAACTCCGGTACTTCAGTGCAATATTTAGTTTAATCTTAGAAAATATTCAAGTGATTTTGGTAAGAATATTTCTGCGCTACTATTGATAGCATTAAAATCAATGTTCCATGCTAACTAGTTGTAAAATCGCATTACAGAATCAGAATCAGTCGCAATTGAAATACTCCTAATTTAAGCCAATATTTATGAAAGAAAATTATTCCATAGGAACAATTACTTCAGGCTATTCACGATGTATTTACATTGATAATTCTTAAGTAAAACAGAATAAAATATATGAAGCCATGTCTAGATCATTCACTGGCCACAGACAGTACTTTGGTAGAAGCTTAGCTCTTCAGACTGAAAATATAGGCTAAACCAACATTCATATTTTATTTTATTTTATACATATATAATTATTTTTCCTTCATTTTGTTTTAAGCGTTATAACTTGTTCTTCACGTGTTGTCTTTTCTTCTGTTCTTTTTGCTTTTGTTCATTCCATGTACAACATGTGTGTTTGTAGTCATATGTATATATAAAGAAACAGAAAGAGACAGTGGTGGGGGGGAGATCTAAATCTTGTTGTATTAGTGATGGGTGTAATTCTAAAACTAAATCCTTGAAATGGTAATTAAATCTTTTATATATTTATCTAATATATGGCAATTTTGAGTGGTGCGGGATGGTGAGACTATTTATCGACAATGCTACATAAAATGATTTCAATTTTGTTTTTATGTGCACCTGGTATTACTTCGCTGAAGCAGTTGTAAATATTACTAAATGGACTCGGAGGAGGAAACATGAACATGACGTTTATCATGTATATGACGTTGATTTTTGTATTGGTAGCCATATGTCAGTAAATTAAGTGCATACGTATGTCTGTGTTTCTCTTTTTGTATATATGTTTCGCATTTTATAATTCTAGTATTTTTCCCTCGTATTTCTCCTTTCTCGTGCGTCCTTTCAGACTTAGTTTATTTCCTTCTGGCAGCATTTTACATCTCAACATTTACCAGTCTAACTATTCATCTATTTGTCTGTGTGTATTTTCTTTTCCCTGTCCCGCGTTCTCTTTATATATATATATATATATATATATATATATATATATATATATATATATATATATATATATATATATATATATATATATATACATTTGTGTGTGTGTGTGTGTGTGTGTGTGTGTATGTATGTATATATATATATATATATATATATATATATATATATATATATATATATATGTATGCATGTATGTATCTATAGATAAATAAATATAGATATATAGATACATACATACATGTATATATATACGCACACACGCACACATGAATATGACGATTAATCTTTGCATTTTTATATCCCTGTGTTTATCACTACGTATGTTTTGTGTACTCGCCTGTACGTACATACGCACACAAACACACATACACACACATATGTATGTGTATATGTATATGTAGCACGCTTATATATATATATATATATATATATATATATATATATATATATATATATATATATATATATATATATATAAACAGCCAGACAGCCAGAGAGACAGAGAGACAGACAGACAGACAGACAGACAGACAGACAGACAGACAGACAGACAGACGGACAGACAGATAGATAGATAGATAGATAGATAGATAGATAGATAGATAGATAGATAGATAGACGTCAATGTGACACAGTTTATCTCTTCGCATTTTTTGTTTCTACTGCTATATTTTACTCTCTCAATTCCTTCTTCTTACATTTCTCCGGACCTCTCTCTCTTACAAACTTCCTCTCTCCATTTCTTTCTCTTTTTCTTTTTTCTATCTGCCAATTTATGTACATTCTTCTTCCAGTCTCCCTACACAAATCATGGCGACCTTATTAATCAAAACCCACTGCTTCTACCAAGAAACCCTGCTTGTTGAAGTTAGGAAAATAGCTAACATTTGCTTTGTTGCCTTTCCTAATACAACGTCGACCACAACCCACCTTGGCTGTTAGTCTGATTACAACTAATAACAAGACTGTTGCACATGCGTGTCAACACAATTTGTCAGCCTCAAATCTCGTTCCCCGTGTAACATTTGCAACCTTTTCTTTTTTTTTCTTTTCTCTGTCTTTGTTTACTAAACGTTTATATTGTTCTTATTTGTATTTTTTTAAGAAATGATTCGTGACAGTCAAGTTTCTGATTTTAAATCATTATCATCATTATTTTCTATTCTACTACTACTACTACTACTACTACTACTACTACTACCACTACTACTACTACTACTACTACTACTATTACTACAACTACTATTACTACTACTGAATATGTGTAATAAGAGAAAGGAAAGAAGAAAATATGGTAGAAAACATGTCGCCATCGTCGTAACATTATTGTTATTATTATTATTATTTTTATTATTATTATTAGTAGTAGTAGTAGTAGCTGAAAACGAAAAAGAAGAGGAGTACCAACAACAACAAGCAGCAACAGAACTGGTACTAAGTCATACTTTTTTAGCTTCGCTGTACATACACACACACACACATGACCGCAGCCACTTAGCTGAAACACATAAATAAATAAATATATATACACACACACACACACACATATTTATATACATACAGGCCGACGTACATCTGTGCACATACACATGTATACAAACATATATGTATACGTTTGATACATGTATGTATGCATGCATGTATGTATCAGAATGATGTATAATTTCATTATCATTTATGCCTTTTCGTATATTTTATTTTTGTGTAATTCGTATAAAGTTATTATTATTATTATTATTATTATTATTATTATTATTCGTATGCCAGTGTTGTGTATAGGATGCCTGAATCACTGTGCAAAGTGTAATCTTCATCACCCTCGCCATTTTGCCAAGGTAATCTTGTTCTTAGTTTACTGTTCTTTACTGTTGCTGCAATTCATTATTGCTTATTTATTGATGTGTATTTCTTGTTTTTCAATCTCGTCTTTTTTGATGTAAACCCCTCGCTGTGTCTTGTTTACTGTTTCCTTTTGTATGTCATTTTTGTACTATTCAAAACGTCTTCGGTCCTTGTGGCCAATTATCGTCATCGTCGTCATCGTCATCATCATCATCATCATCATCATCATCGTCATCGTCATCCTCGTCGTCGTCGTTATCATCATCATCATCATCATCATCATCATCATCATCATCATCATCATCATCATCACCACAATTATTATTATTATTATTATTATTATTATTATTATTATTATTATTGTTATGGTTATTATTATTTGATCATCATCATGGTCGTCGTCGTCGTCGTCATCATCATCATAGTAATATTTTTTTTTTTTTTACTTTTCATCACTTTTCTGTGAGAAATCTTGATTGCTCATTCATGGCTGCTTATCAGTCGAGGAAAACGATGTTTTGCTAATTCCAGTCAGTATTTACACGTTTGTATAAATTTTTGCCAACGAAGCTCTAACTGTTTTACAAGTTTACATGATTTGTTTGATTGTTTTTGTAAACATGGTTGAGCAAATGTTTTGTGGGGGGGGGGGGGGGGGGTGGAATGAGATCGAGAGAAGTGGATACAGAGAATCAAACAAAACGGATAGAGTGACAAATAGATAAATGTGCATAAGGACATACATATTACAGGAATTACGAACAACGGAATGAATGAATGAACGAACCAACGAAAAGCTAGATTATTAGACGAGTAAGCGAATTAACGAATGGACAAATGAATAACATATTCTTTTTCGGAATAAAAAAAAAATTATAAATACCGCTGATTTTCCTTGCAGATAAGAACGACTATTACGATGACTCAGAAGCGAAATCTTTCCGATTACCAAACTCTTTGGCTGAGGACTTTTTTGCATTCTGAAATCACTTGTCCCGTTGTATTTCATCATTAAGCTGAGCTGCAACTCTCCAGACAAGCGAGCTGCTACGTGGTAATTCGATCTGCCAGAAATAGCAGTCTCAAATATTAAGGAGAAAAAAATGTATGTATAATAGATTAGATACTGTAGTTATAGACATACTATTAAAAAATAAACGCCAGAAAGTTTGTGGCTCGAACGTCTTTGATCATATGTCTACTCGATCAGAGCTGACGACCTTGAGTTAAACAACAAGAACAAGAGCCTCTAGTTTCTTAAACAATTCTTAGAAGATTTATCAATTATCTGACGAATGAAGCGTAAACCATTGTTAAGCAATGTTTCTTAAGAATCTTTGTGATACATGAAAAGATTAACAAACTGCGGAGATTTGACATTTTTTGTTTTTCACTCCTTTTATTTTGCTTTCTGTCCAATCAAGTAAACGATGACCTATCGACTTTCCACTGATATCATAAAACCGTGTAAGTTTTTCACAGATGTATTAAAAGGTTTTTCTTAACGAATTCGGTGACTGAAAATGATTTACCAAGTTACTTAGACACTTAGCTGAAAGGTTAGGCAATAAAACTATTTGTTTCTTCATTTATTTCGAAGTTGGTTATTCTTAGACACGTAAAAAAAAAACCTGGGGAAAATGTTGGGGATGAGCGTCGTGAGTCAGCTATATATTCCGTAGTAGTAGTAGTAGTAGTAGTAGTAGTAGTAGTAGTAGTAGTAGTAGTAGTGGTGGTGGTGGTGGTGGTGGTGGTGGTCGTGGTGGTTTGTTTTTCTTGTTCTTGGTCTTTTTCTTATAGTCGATGTTATTGCGTTTCTTCTTCTCCCCCCTTCCCCTCCTCTTTCTCTTCTATTTCTTTTTTCTTTTTCTTTAGCCTTAAGTCAACACTGATCAAACAGACCTGTGGGCAAAAGGACTACAGCTTGGTCCTTTCAATATTTTCCAGACAGTGTGAGTGATGCTACATCAACCAATGTGTCCTGTTTTATTTTCCCTAAAATGAAGATTTAGCTTCTATTATTATCAACTCAAACCCCAACAAAGTAGATATACACTAGCTGTATCTAGTACCTGTCAATTATTTGTTACAGCATTTTGATTTCAGTTATAGCTACAGATACGAGGTGGTAGCAACAGTTTCACGGACGAGTTATGTTTAACCAAAAATAACTTATTGAGCTAAGTTTCAACACAATCTCCTTCGAAATAGTCACCTTGCGCAGCAATACAGTGGTCCCAGCATTCCTACCACTTTTGGAATCCGGCTTAGAAATAACTTTCCGTAAGCGAGTCGAAGACTTTCAGCGATTCGCGCTAGATCTCGACAACGGTGTTAAAATGGTAACCTTTGAGCTGCATTTTCATCTTGGGGAAGAGATGGAAGTCCGCAGGTGATAAATCTGATGAACAGAGCAGGTGCAGAAGCGACATCATGTTGTTTTTGGTGAGAAACTCACGAGTGAGGAGAGCTCGGTGACAAGGTACATTGTCGTCATAAAGAACCCAATACTTTACGCTCCACATTCACCGAAAGTCCTCCCTCAAACGCTTCAAAACTGTCGCAATAGAACTTTCAATTGACGATCTGGCCCTCTCCAGGGCGAGAATTCTCGATGCACAATACTACATTTCTGTAGGTGACGCTCGAGGCTCATCATTTTCCGTGGAGGTTCTTCCGCTTTTCAAGTGCCTGTGCCCCTCGAAACGTTGCATACGACCCATTGCCTCGTAGCCGTAAGCTTGCCAAAGTATGCTCGATGTCTTTGTAGCAGACTTCTCAAGTTTAATGCAAAGTTTAACGTTGACAAAATCGCAGACTACAGCATACACCTGATCACAAAAACATAAATTTTACAACTTCTGAAGTAAACATAGCTTTGTCATTCGTACACTACCTCATGAAGATCACTGCTAGCTCTCACTGCGCATACAACCGTATGCTGCCATCTGTTTGTGCGCTAGAGAAACTAGTCTGGGAACTTTTTGATATCGCCTTGTACATGTTTTAATGTGACTGGTAGTGGGAAAATAGACGGTGACGATAAAGGCAGGACTTATCTTCCCTCTTGTTCTGCAATACGTCAAGAACAAAAGTACTCGACGGTCAAGGACTATGAAGCCTATAGTAAATAAGATACGATACACAGTATCGCTCCAATACTCATCAACATTACTGAAGATGTGAAGAGCATTTCGATAGCTTGCAGCACTTTGTTCGGTCCTTTCTGTAATCTAACACTGAAGCTAGAAGTGACAATACTGCCTTTTACATTCAATTATATAACCAAAACCGCCAAAGTGGATTCTAATGAAATCCATTGTTTTCGTTGTGGACTGATGAGATTTAAGATTTTGTCAAATGCATTAATTATAAAACTGATGGCAGTGAATTCTTCATCTTTTTCGGCGCTGAGCATTCATTTATTCGATCGACTGAATTCCTACTCTTAGAAGTAATGTTTAAGTGGCTGAATATTCTAAAGACACGAGTACTCTTACACAATTCTAAGTCCGAATCATATTGTGACAAAAATAGATGCTTGAACTACAGATAAAATACAGAGAGGCACAAGTCGATATCAAAGAATCAACACCACTTTATTGACCCTGAAAAGTTAAAATGCAAACGTGCCCTTGGCAGAATTTGAAGCCAGCGTGCTGAAAGCAAGAACGAGTACAAGTGATGCTATCTGACACTTTGATGTTTCCTGAAATTCAATGCTATTTACATAGCTATCCCCACGGATAACATTCTATTCTCTTTATATTTCAATACATGTGATTTGGCTCTCTGTTCTCTTAGCCATCTTGAACTATACTTAAAAATAGTCACTTTAAACGAGGGAAGATTTCCCAGTGTTCTAGTTAAGGGTGCAAAGATTTTAACACCTTCAATCAGCTGGGAAAATGACGCAGTTATTATTTGAAATTTGGAAGCTTGATCTTGTGTCTGTGGAAGAAAGTATTTAAGAGAAGGTTCCTGCACAATAAAAGCTACGTACTCAGTAAAGAGTGTGAAAATCTTGATTTATAAGTGAAGTCATTTCAGTTCAATTATATTCATTATCTCCCTTGAATTTGTGGCCTTATGTTAGAATTCTGTGGAATGTTAACTAGATGGAAGTCATAATTCGCATGGTTGATCGGAGACAGAGAAATGAAAGGATACCGGACGGTTTGTGTCCTAACACTAGTTCTAAGATATGTCTTTTGAAATGAAGCTCTATTAAAAATTTTATCAGGATGGCTAGTAATCAAATTTATATCGTGTCAGAGTAACGTGAAACAGTACGTTTTCTATCCTGTACACAATACCGTGCTCTTCTTGTACGGTAAAAATCATTGAACTCAAAAGTTCCAGGCTACTAAACTGGATATAAATTACCGTTGCAATTGTTGATATACACTTCGATGATTTGCAGCACAAAGGTCAAACCTTCAGCATGAATTACTTAGAAATGCATAGGGAAGAATGAAAACGCTCTCGATACACAATATAGAGAGAGTCCAGTGTGGTACCCCTACCATCTAGATTAGCCTAATACGATCTATAGTGAACACATCCACTTGATTGTTTGCTCTGCTAGAAATAGTTGCCAATTTTCCCTTAGATTACACTCTGCCACTTTAAGGTGGGATAGCTACTGCTGAAACGCTTCCGATCAGAAGTGTTCAAAATCGCTGCTTCGCTGGGAAAATGCAACAACAATCGCCCTCTCTCTCTCTCTCTCTCTCTATATATATATATATATATATATATATATATATATATATATATATATATATATATATATATATATATATCCCCCTTCTCTTTATGTCCCTCCATCTCCCAAGGGAGATAACCCTTATTAATTTTCGTTGGTTACTATATACCGAGCTTACATTATCTTAATTTAATTAAAATTTATTTTGAAAATTAGTATTCATTTCATTATTCTGTAATTGCAACATGAAAATTAGAAAAATAATGAAATTTATTATTATTATTATTATTATTATTATTATTATTATTATTATTATTATTTAAGACGTCGCACAGTATCCAGTATCGTGATGTTGTTGAATGAAGATATTGTGTTGAGCGGTAGGTTGTACTGTCTGTCAAGTCACCTCAGACAGTACTTTACGCAATATGCTTGCAATTCCAAGTAATACCGATTTTTCTAAAAAAAAAAAATTTTTTTTTTTTTAAACTAGTCTAGTTTGTAGGGTATTTCTAAAGTTTCCAGATGTTTCTTCGGGTTGGCTGGTTTTGAAGCCAATGCTCTGTTGACAACAGGGACAACCTTTATGTTTGACTCCCATAGCTACCACATCTTTTCTCAATTCCCAGATCTCAATTCCCAGGTTTTCATATTTATCAATCTATTCTCTTTCTTTCATGATAATATGTTGATCTCCTGGCACTACCACGTCAATTATTAAGCATTCTTCTTTGTCCCTCCTAAAGGTTACTATATCCGACCTTCGGTGTTCTAAAACTTTACTGTCTGGAAGTCAAAGTCCCAGAGGATTCTTGCCTTACCTTTTTCGTTCATTATTTTTTCCGCTGTATGATGGTACCAAAGACCCGTTACCTCGTACCCATGCTTTCGGCATAGTAGCCAGTGAATGTTTTGGGCTACCTTTTTGTGTCTGCACTCCTACTCTTTTTGCGCAAGACTTCCACAAGCACTAACAATGTGCGTCATGCTTTCGACCCTCTTCCCACACATTCTGCTGGGGTTCATTGCACTTGTGTTATATATCTCTTTTCCTTGAGTTGGTATACAATGCCTGATCCTGGGCAGAGATGATTAGGCTTTCACTCTTGATTTTTTAGATCACCCTTGCTGAGCCACCTCCACAATACTTCCTGGTATTATAAATTGTTAATTTAACGGTGGAATTGACCATGTAAATTCATGCAGTTTCTTCTCTCTGGTTGGCTATTCATAATCGGAATTCATTTGCACGCTCAAGCCCAATTTTGGTAAATCCTTCTTCATTAGCAGCATACTGTAGTAGGTAATGTTTGCTATTTACCAAATACTCTACCATGTTTCTTCTTTCACTGTTGATGCACTCCCGTACGCTAATCAGCCCACGTCCACTTTTACACCTCTCAAGTAGAGCCTGTATACCAAAAAGTATACTTCTCACATAAGCACGCATATAATAGGTGAACATACTCATATTCTATATAACTTGGCATCAATATGTAATTCATACTGCTGGTGATGTGTGTGTTGGATGATGTACGCAAACAACATATGCTAAAACGTTGTGTCTACCAAAGAATAGGGGAAATAGTTTCAAGAACTTAAGAATAAATTTCGTATAAATTTCATTTTCCTGCATTTTGAAAATCTGAGCTTTGTTAGCAGAGATGACACTTACATATATACCAATATCGTATTAAAAACTCATTGTCTAACGAGAAAGAAAGCCATTAACGTTAATGACATTCTTATTAAGAGGATAAGGTAGAAAACTTAGAAATTTAAATTGATTTTAAAATGTACTAGCTTAATGCGGGACGACAATATTATAGAAATTTCAGCGCCAATGGCTCGTCACATGATGTGACGAACTGCTAATAACGATGCTTCGAAGTCACAGTCAACAATGTATTTCAGTCTAATAAACAGTTTATGCTTTTTGTTTGTACTGAGACCGTTGTCAATGAGTGTTTCCTGTTATTTTAGAGACACCCTCAAAAGTAATTACCGCAAGTTAAAAATTAGAGATACGCAACGACTAGTGAATGCATCATCAGTGGTTACGGTGGCAAGAGTAAACAAGTTTTGGTTTTATTATATCTCATCAGTGAAGCAGAGTTTAACCTAATGTTGTAGTGAAGATGGTACTCACCTTCCCATGTGACAAAGTGGTATGAGTAGCCACTATAAAGCCCGACAGTCAGTCGTTGTAGGAGGTCAGTAGAGTCGCTGTACGAGTTCTCAGTTGGAGTCAGTGGCAATTACGTGATATGTACGAGTTCGAGTTACTATCAAGGTAGACATTTCAAAGTCATTGTCTCGTGGATCTATCAACGATAGCACGATAGACGAGTCAAAAATAATAAGATGCGGAATACCACCACAACATAATAGTGACGACAAGAATATTACAGTGCTAACAATAACATACAAGTGGACAAGGATCCACACTATAACACATAACTTCCATAACTTGGAACAATTTTTAGAAACTATAGTTTTTACGGCAAAATTCTTCACTGATTAGACAATTTAAAATAACGACATTCGAAAATTTCCCTGGGGTGACTTTTGCAAAAATAGCATATAGGTAAGTGCAGGGTATAAGCTTAATGAAATGAACAAAAATGAGTGCTTCATTAATTAATTAATTAATATTTCACCCATAATGAGAACTGTAAAATTTAATCGCAGCTATATTGTCGACATTTGTAGCTGCAGCGTTGTTTGCGGTAAGGATAGTGGAATTGACGGTTATGGGGTGATGAGGTGATGGGTTTGGCGGTGTTCATAGTTGTGGCAGCGGCGATGGTGTTTCCGACAGTGGCAGTAATAGTACAAGTGTATTTACTGCTGTTGAATGTGTGACAGAGATGGAGGGCTTATTTCGTTATTACAGAGACCAGTCAAGCTTTAAGTCAGAGTGATAGAATAGTTGGTGATTGCGGTGGTGATGGTGGCATTGATAGCGTTGTCACTACTGCTGTGTTGTCGTCAACTTTAACGAATAGATGAGTTTCGACTGTAAAGTATCCTTTTCTAAATTTTCGGTTAAGAGACGTTCACTCTTTGCACTGCTTCCTGTCTCTCTGAGTTTCATCGCAACTATCACACCGAGGTTCGTCACTGCGCTCGTAATCTCTTTATTATTATTATTATTATGATAACAGGAGGTAGCTTTTTGCTAATATCAAGATTTAATCCCATGTCCATTAATGCATTTTAACTCGCAAGAAGAAGAAGAAGAAGATGATGAAGAAGAAGAAGAAGAAGAAGAAGAAGAAGAAGAAGAAGAAGAAGAAGAAGAAGAAGAAGAAGAAGAAGAAGAAGAAGAAGAAGAAGAAGGTGAAGAAGAGGCAGAAGAAGAAGAAGAAGAAGAAGAAGAAGAAGAAGAAGGTGAAGAAGAAGAAAGTGAAGAAGAAGAAGAAGAAGAAGAAGAAGAAGAAGAAGAAAGTGAAGAAGAAGAAGAAGAAGAAGAAGAAGAAGAAGAAGAAGAAGAAGAAGAAGAGGAAGAAGAAGAGGGGAGGAGGAGGAGAATGGGATAGGTCGAAGAAGGAGAAGCAGAAGGGGAGGACGAAAAGTGTACGGGTCTTACTTTTAACTGTGTACTTGTCTGAAAGGTATCTGCATCAGAACATGATTGGAGTTATGAGTGATCAATAGTTTCATCATGTTAGAGACATCCAAAGCTTAACAATTGTACAAGGAAAGAACATCATTCTGCCCTAGATAAACTCATTCATACACATATACATATACGTTGTTTAAAACGTGCGAGTGCCTATATAAACACCCATGAACCTGCATACACATACACACACAATCACACTCATGTATGTACACACACACACACACACACACACACACGCCCGCACACTGAAATACATTCTTACATACCTACCTAACTCCATGCCTACCTACCTACCTATCTATCTACATAAATACATACATACGTATGTACATACATTGCTACAGCTATATGAATATACATGGACACACACACTTACAATTGAATCATTTAGTTGTCTGTAATATTGGTTAAAAATATATCGAGAACACTAATTATTTTCACTTGTGAAATAATTACAGAAGTAATTATAGTACATAATTCGTTCTAGATTATTCAGACACCGCCTACAAATACGATTGAAGAGAGAGCGGTGGAGGAGAGAAATGGAAGGAGGAAATATAATATGGACGTACACTTACAAATACAAATTACAGGTACTATCAAGAGCACTCACACATGCACATATCTATGTGAGAGCGTATGCAAATATTTATGTTTGTATATATATATGGCACGGGAGTGGCTGTGTGGTAAGTAGCTTGCTTACCAACCACATGGTTCCGGGTTCAGTCCCACTGCGTGGCACCTTGGGCAAGTGTCTTCTACTATAGCCTCGGGCCGACCAAAGCCTTGTGAGTGGATTTGGTAGACGGAAACTGAAAGAAGCCCGTCGTATATATGTATATATATATGTGTATGTATGTGTATGTTTGTGTGTCTGTGTTTGTCCCCCGAACATCGCTTGACAACCGATGCTGGTGTCTTTACGTCCCCGTAACTTAACGGTTCGGCAAAAGAGATCGATAGAATAAGTACTAGGCTTCCAAAAGAATAAGTCCTGGGGTCGATTTGCTCGACTAAAGGCGGTGTTCCAGCATGGCCGCAGTCAAATGACTGAAACAATAAAAGAGTAAAAGAGTATATATATGTGTGTGTGTGTGTGTGTGTGTGTGTGTGTGTGTGTGTGTGTGTGTGTGTGTGTGTGTGTGTGCGTATGTATGTATAACTGTGTATGTATATCTATATATACATAAATGAGAATGTGTGTCTGGCTGTCTGTCTGTCTGTGTGAATCCCTAAAACTCGAGAACTACGCAACCAATTTCATTCAAATTTTACAGATGCCTTACTTAGGGTTCCAGTTGTGTTTTAGTCAAAATAGTTTTTTAATTCTTGCAGAGTTCGAGCCCACGGCAACATAATATCTCCTCCACTATTTAAGTATTACGTGTCAAAAGTGAAACAAAAACACTCATATCAAATACTTTCACTTCAAAAATGAAACTAATGTACTAACGGAAACAATCACATTTCGATACTGTAATGACAGATACTTTCAGAGATAGAGAGAAAGAGAGAAAGAGAGAAAGAGAGAGAGATGTATATGTATATGTATACATATAGATGTATATGTACACGTTATTCCACTAACTGAAACAATCACATTTCGATACTGTAATGACAGATACTTTCAGAGAGAGAGAAAGAGAGAAAGAGAGAGAAAGAGAGAGAAAGAGATGTATATGTATACATATACACGTATATGCATAGATATATATGTAGATATAGATCTATATGCATACATGTATATGTATACATATGTGTAGATGTATATATATATAGATGTACACATATATACATATATATACATGCATACAGATATCTATACATATATACACCCATCACACACAAACACATGCACACAAACACACACATTAGTCATTTGTTTTCTTATCCAAAACTACGTCAAAAGTACTGAACGGATCTTTATGAAATTTGGAAATTATATTCTATGCATAACGGCCATAACTCCCATCAAAATTCATATATTTTTGATGTTGATGAAATTTTAACCCGAACATAACAGATGAGCATTATTTGTAATTCAACGGTACAACAGTGTAAGACTACCCTTTCAGATATACTTACATTGTGATTTCTGCAATGTGGTGCATAAATTGTCAAGTAAATGAGACGCATCTTTGCCTCCACTGATTCACTTGCAAAGTGTTGAGTAAAATTATTTCGTTGCAGACCTCCTTTGGGTCTTTTTATTATCACTGCGACACACATAGTCCCCAGTTGGTAACATTGATTTCAAGGCCCTCCCAGATGAGAGACTGGCATTCCACTTAATGTCTATGTTCCATGCTGGCATGGATTGGAGAGTTATTAAGGTAGAAATATGGTATCGTAGCTACTAACAGTTGAGGGTTGCGTAGCCTAGACGGCGTTTTTAGATTTCATTATTCTCTTTAACCCGGGCAAAGCCGGGTATTTCTGCTAGTATATAGATATATATGTATAGCTGTGTGTGTATGTATATATGTATATATATATATATATATATATATATATATATATATATATATATATATATATATATATATATATATATATATATATATATATATATATATATATATATATATATATTGTATATATATATATATATATATATATATATATATATATATATATATATAAAGTGTAGTATATTGCCACAGCTATCAGCTGTCGAACGCCGACGAAGGGAAATAACCCTGAAATCCGGATACGTTCGTGCTGCTGATCGAGGTGAGAGGGATAACTTCCCTTGGCAAACAGGACACAGTCGTGTGTCGATAAGCCAGCTGGAGGAGATGTCCTCCTGGGGCTAAAAGCAACAGTAACATCCACCCCTAGGGGTCAGCCACACTTAAGTGGCAATATACTACACTTTATCGTGCAGTTACTGTTAATACTTCATTTAGAGAATTAACATTGCTTATATATATATATATATATATATATATATATATATATTTATATTATACATACCTATATATATAATATATATATGAATTATATATATATATGTATGTATGTATGTATGTATGCATGTATATATATATATATGCGTGTGTTTGTGTGTGTGTATATGTATGTATCTATGGATATATATATTATATGCATATTACACACTTACATGTATATATATTCTTTCACGTATATAATTATAAACATAAAATTACAGTTAAGGGCTGCTGGAAATGACCACCACCAATGCTAGAAATAAGTGTCAAATACCTACAATCCACGAAAAGATGAATATTGCCTATACGGTCATTTTTAAGTGCTAAGCAACTGATATAATCTTTTTTTATGATTATATCATTATCTTATAAGCATATAAATAATTTGATAGTTTTCTAGTCAGAATATTTCAATGCGAGACTGCTTTTATCCCGTATGACTTCTGACATTATCCACATGGTTGGGATGGGCTGGAAGATGAAATGTATGCGCGGGAAATGTATGTGTACATTGGTATCTGCGGTCGAATTTACCAGTGGGTATGTATATTTCTCGTTTATATATTAATGGTTTATTCTACTGGAGATCGCAAGGCAGTTTTTTGCAGAGCGTGAAATTTCGAGGTATAGGATTATCGAATATTTTTGTATTTTCTTGCTCATTTCACGCTTTCGTACTTGTGGCTGAATATAGAAAACAAATTCTAAAGTGAATTGTAGGTATTTGACACCTATTTCTAGCATTGGCGCTCGTCATTTCCAGTAGCCCATAATTGTAATGATATCTTTATAATTATATACATGGAAAAATTAATATTGCCTATACGGTCATTTTAAATGCTAGGCTACTGGTATAATCATTTTATGATTATTACCTTATCTTATATGTACACGCGTATATATGTGTGTATGTGCGTATGTGTATGTGTGTGTGTGTGTGTGTGTGTGTGTGTGTGTGTGTGTGTGTGTGTGTGTGTGTGTGTGTGTATGTGTGTGTGTGTGTGTGTGTGTGTGTGTGTGTGTGTACGATTATTTCTATATATGTATTTTTAATTCATGTTGGAATATATAGTGGAATTTATATTTATAAATCATAATATAGGAATATTTACTGTCCTGAAATAATTTTAAATTTAAGAAATATCTTTTTTCTTTTGCTTTTGTGATAAACATACAATTTCTGGCTTTATGGGCAGAAAATTTAGATCGAGACTAAAACTTTATCTTATTGAAAAGGCGTAACGTTAATTTTAAACACGAGCATATTCTCACGCGTTTATACAAGGAGACATGATTGTGTGTACACATACACATACACACACACACACACATACGCACATACACACACACATACACACACACATACACACACACACACATACATACACATACGCACACACACACATATATACGCGTGTACATATAAGATAAGTTAATAATCATAAAATGATTATACCAGTAGCCTAGCATTTAAAAATGACCGTATACACATACACATACATACACAACATACACATACATACACATATATATATACATATATACGACGCGCTTCTTTCAGTTTCCGTCTACCAAATCCACTCACAAGGCTTTGGTCGGCTCGAGGCTATAGTAGAAGACACTTGCCCAAGGTGCCACGCATATATATATATATGTGCGTATGAGTGTATAATCGGTTTGAAATTTTGGCAGAAGACCAGCAATGTCGGGGTAAGGGAGTGAATCGATTACATCGACCTCAGTGCTCAACTGGTACTTATTGTATCAACATCGAAAGGACGAAAGGCAAAATCGACCTTGACCAAATCTGAACTCGGAACATAAAGACGGACGAAAAGCTGTTGAGCATTTCTTCACTTTTTTTCCTTGCGATTCTGCCACCTCACAGCCTTAATTTATGTATAACTGCATATTTACATTCATGGTAATGCCTTTTAATATATACATGGGTTTGTGGTCACGAAGCTTGCTTTGTTATCACATGTGCTCGGGTTCTGTTTCCACTACGTGGAAGCTTGGGCATGTGTCTACTATTACAGTTCTGGGCTGACGAATGCCACATGAGTAGATTTGGTTGACGGAAGCTGTGAAGAGACACGTAATGTCTATGTTTGTGTGTGATTTGCGTCTCTGTTTGACCACCGGTGTTGGTTTGTTTAACCCCCTCGTAATTTAATTGTTTGGCAAAAGCGACTGATAGAATATGCACTTATATCTAATAAACACAACATATGTTTTTATGTGTTACTATTAGTTTCATGCGATGAGAGCATGCTAGACAGTATTTTTGATACGTCTCGTGTCTCAGCTCAATCTTCAAGCACTGCCCAAACTAAAGACGAGAAAGAAGTAGATATAGATAGTTTTTGATCTGAAATCATGTGTTGAAACTGAAATGTTTACAGTGTGAAAGGCCGTTCACAAATACACAGAAACTGATAACTTCATTTAAACATTTATAGTTCGTAATATAGTATCAGAAGTTTCGTCGGTCGAAATTGTACTCTTCTTAAGGACAAATAAGTACTGCAGTTTCAGGCGACGAAAAAGATTACACAATAAATCTTTAAGGGAAGTCAACGGTTTACGTGTGATTCTGAATGGCTAGCATATGTCTTCCATGATGCAATCGATTTATGTATAAATATATGTGTGTGTTTGTAGACAGAGCGAGAGGGGGGGAGTGATAGACAGACAGATCGATAGATAGATGTAGTGGAAAAAGTAAATGTTCTACGTTCATAAAGTACTGAAAAATAGAATGAACTCAGTACATGTGCAGAGTATAATATTTATGTTAGAGTTGTAGAGAATGACCTGTAGATTTTGTCAGGTCGTAACTCATTCAAACTATGAAATGAGAAAAGTATTCCATCTTCAAAATCTATCTATTCTACAGATAGATGCTTAACAGAAGATGCATGCAACAGAGGAGAAGTATAGATTGTTTAAAATAGGAAGTGTTATGATCGATGAGAATTATGATAGAATACATATACGTTAAAGCGAATTATAATGGTTCTTAGTGACGGAAAGCAGATGTTTAGCCTTTTCGACAGTCATCTTCAGTGTAGAGTAGTCGTATCGAACATATAGATTACGTATAGTGAGAGAGCTGAAAATTAGAAAATAGTGGAGATGATGAAAGGTGAGGGGAGAGAAAATGGTGAAATGTCTCTATGATCTTGGTTAAGTTAACTTTGAACAAAATCTCCATTGCTTTAACACCATTATTCGTTCTTGCACTGCAGAATTGAGACGAGAGATAATGATAGTACTTTTGATATTCGTTGTTGGTATTTAGTTCCAGATTAGCTTTGATATGACAGATCTATGATAATATATATTTCAGTTGTGATCATTTCGTCCTATCTTCAGTCACTGTGTATTTAATCCGTCATTATCCAATGAGTACATTTCATTTTTATAATAGTTTATTGCAATATGATGGAAATCTATTTGCAATTTTTAGCAAGCGATATAACCATGTAGAGGTTTTGGTTGCGATTGTTTTGCTTATAATTCCAGCTTTCCTCTATAAATATGATGTCGTTATAGATTATTTTATTAATCTCATGGTAACTCGAATTCAGGAAGCCTATGATCAAGCACATTCCAGCCCTGACTATATACATACATATATATATACATATATATATATATATATATATATATATATATATATATATATATATATATATATATATATGTATATTATATATATATATATATATATATATATATATATATATATATATATATATATATATATATATATATATATATATATATATATATATATATATATATATATATATATATATATATATATATATATATATATAGGTAAATTGAAATTTAGAGGTAATACTTGACAATTGTAAGCACCTGTATATTCCAGCTAGTGCTTGCGGTGAAAGAATAAATTGTAAATCCCAAAAATAACAACAAAACTACAAAGGATTCCGCGGTACACGTGTTTCAAGCTTTATATGTGTATAATATATGTGTATAATTTACAATGTAAAGCTATCCTCAGCCGCAAAATTATTCCTCTCCCAGGAAATTATACCACCTCGGCGTTGAAGTAGGAAGAAAGGTGTGATGTAAGAGGTGAAGATCCTTTCGGTATTCTGTATAGTACTATACCTCGTATAATTCTCCACCCAGACATAATCTCTCCGGTCCTCCGAAAACCTTCCATACCTTGCCACGATTCAGTGTGTAGTGTTAAGTTGGTGGTTAAGAACAATAGCTTTATATATATATATATATATATATATATATATATATATATATATATATATATATATATATATATATATATATATATATATATATATATATATAGGAAAAATTTTAAAAAAAACAAAAGACGAAGACAGGTGGTGTAGACAACAAACAGATGTATTAGTTGAACGCTCGGAAAGTGAAAAAGTCTTTAACGTTTCGGGCCTACGCTCATCCACAGAAAGGAACACAGAAAGAAACAAGGACAGAAAATAATGAATGTGTAGTGGCTAGCGATCCATCATGGCAAATGTATATATATATATATATATATATATATATATATATATGCCTTGCCTTCGAAACGCGGAGTAGATGGAACAGGGACAACTGAAGAAGGGAAATATTCTTTATGTTCATTGTCTCGTTTCTCTGTGTGTTTTGTTCGCTGTTCGAAAAGACGTTCGTTTTCTGTCTTCGTCTTTATGTTTTCGTTTTTAATTGTTTAACGTTTCTTGTGATGTCCTGTACCTATATACGCATGTATGTATACATATAGATGTAGGTATAAAAACATACACGAAGTAATATAATTCTTAAATTTGACAGAATTTGGGAGGCTATTTCGCAGGTGTAAAAGTAACACACTTAGTCGCGTTTACAAAGGGATGTTGATTCGACTCCCACAAGGAAAGGGGAGCCTTTTTTCTGTCGAGGGCTTATATATCGCTTTATTAGATTATTTTCCTTTAGTCATTGCACGGTGATTGCTTTGAGCTTATATAAAAATACAATTATTATTATTTACAGGATTGTAAACACGGCACCGTATAAGAAAAAAACCTTTCGCTCCGAAAGCATATATATATATATATATATTTATATATATATATATATATACTGCTTCCCATTTGCTTGGCAGACGGTCAGACTTATTTAAAGATGTTTCTGTTAAAAACTGTTATTGTTTTTGTCGAATAAAATTTGTTGAAAGAAAGCCACAATAACTATGCACCAACCCACTAACAGTAAAATACTTGGGTTTAAGATATGCGAGTGTATAAAACGATAGATTTTGGTAAACGAAATTTCAAACAATGTTATTGAATCTTACCAAAAGCTGCAGTAAATACTAATGAAGCTGTGTGTATACATTTTATGAACAGTGATACAAACTGTTTGGTGCTGCTACAGCTGGTGCCGTTAATTATTGATTATATTAATACTTCATTATCATTTCGTTTATTGCTCTTGTTCTTACGAAGTCCATTTTGATTTACGTCAATAATGACTTTTCGAGACAATAAATTTGCTTTTCTTTTATTTCCTTTGCTTGCAATTGTTATAAATATAAGCTTAAACCAACTGTATCTATCTTAGCAGTAAATACGGCTTAACGCGCTCTAAACTTCTACAACTAAATATAATAAACGAACAAGCAAGCAAGCATTGATCTTTTATTTAGTTTCCACCAATAAAAATCCATAAATGACACTCTAATGAACGAATTTATTGCCTTTGTTCATACTCTTGTACTTAATAATTTCCTTCAGTTCAAACATGTCGTCTTTCCTAGTAAATAATGTCAAAGCCTAGCTATCGACCTTTCATTTCTAGGTCAAGTGAAGAAACGATTTTTTTTTCTAATGTGACCTAATGTCCCAAACTATCCTTTCATTTTCGCAAAGTGCATTATTTCGCCTATTAGTTTAGCCAATACTTGCACAAACTCTAACGCATCATTACTTGCACACAAATGTTATTCCTTTCTGAGATATAAATCGTTCAACGCATCTCTGTTGTTAAGTTACGCCGTTTATCTCTGTTGCGTTCTGGCAGTTGGTATACGCGATTATAAAGATACTACTCTCCCAAGATTCAAACATCCTTACCTGAATATCAGTAAATAAAATACTTGCATTTTCCCACTCATGTTCTGCATAGCTCCAAATTAATCAGCTGTCTATACAATTTTCCTAGTTTCTCCTACCACTAGAATTTTTCTCCGAGTTACTATCATCAGAATTTCTTCGATTCTTCTATATCCTGCATTGCGGTAATCCTCCTCACCTCTACCATATGTCGTCATTTTCTATGACGTAATTGTATAACATATTTACAGCACAACGTTTACTACACTGAACTATCAGTTAGCATTTTCATTTTCCCTTACCCTAACCACTTCTGCAAACATTCTTAACTATATACTCACATTCAGGCTCGAAATTTTCAGTCAACCTCATATATTCTGGCCAGCAAAAGTTTATCAATTCAGAGCTATACTTGTCCTACACTAACTACTCTTAACGAAATATATGAACTACTACAGACCTGTTCGAGACAATGAGAGCTTGGCTGATACCACATCTTCGGTATACATCTCTATATCTTTCATACAGCTAACAATCTACAACCCAAATCCTAATTAATTGAATGACATGTTCAAGCAAGCTGTAAATGCTGCTAATAAAGTCATGAGAAAGTCCATCAACCAATAACAATGTTAGAGGCATCTATATCTCTCGTATGAACATCATCCAAGCAGACAATGCCTGCATCCATAACACGCCCTGCAAGCTTCTAGTCTCCAGATTTCTTGCAGAGCTTGTAGTCCTTTACCGTGATGGTCTCTACAACTTTACATTAACTCCAACCAACTCAGGTCATTTTTGTACACAGTATTTCTCTTGGTAAGGTCATTACAATTACTGCCTACTTGCTTCTGACTTCACACTAGTATTCCACAAATAATATCTTCGAAACTTTTAAGGCGGTGAGCTGACAAAACGTTAGCGCGCCGGGCGAAATGCTTAGCGGTATTTCGTCTGTCTTTACCTTTTTAGTTCAAATTCCGCCAAGGTCGACTTTGCCTTTCATCCTTTCAGGGTCGAGAAATTAAGTACCAGTTGCGTACTGGGTCGATCTAATCGACTGGCCCCCTCCCTCAAAATTTCGGGCCTTGTGGAGTAGAAAAGAATATCTTCCAAACTTTTGAATTCCTCTCCACTTTTCAACCTGCCTCATTTAAAGTACACAAATCACCAAATGTTTGATCGTCTTCAACTAAGTTAACCCATCAACCCTTCTCTCTTTGTAAGACTTCTCAGTCTTTCGTTTTAAACAACTCCTTATGACAGTCTAATGGAACATATGACAGTATGTTTCACTATCAAGAAGTTAACCCCTTTGACCTTGACAAACAATGATCTATCACTATTAAGCCACAAATACCTGGGAGAAAGCCACAAACATCACATTGTTCATATGTTTGCATGCATGTGTATATATGCATATAGGTATGTGTATGCCTATTTATATGCTCGTGTGTGTGTGTGTGTGTGTGTGTGTGTGTGTGTGTGTGTGTGTGTGTGTGTGTGTGTGCAAATGGACGCATGTATGTTTGTACGTATGAGTGATTATATTTACAAGTGACAACGGGTGTATGAGAATATTTGCGCGTACCTGATAGGTAAACATCTGAAAGTTTAGTCATTTCACTAAAGAGTTTCCACATTTCATTATTAGTACCATACTAAAAGCTTGTCACAAAAATATTTCTAAGTAAATAAAAGTACCATTATTTCATTCGCATCATCTACATAAAATGTAGCATTTTTATACTGGCACGACGTGAGCGCGTTTCACTGCAGGCTGCAAATTAGCAATAGAATATTCTTAAAATTTAAGGCAGTTAGCTGGCAGAAACGTTAGCACGCCGGGAGAAATGCTTAGCGATATTTCGTGTGTCTTTACGTTCTGAGTTCAAATTCTGCCGTACTCGACTTTGCCTTTCTTCCTTTCAAGGTCGATAAATTAAGTACCAGTTGCGTACTAGGTTGAACTAATTGACTGGCCTCCTCCCCCAAAATTTCGGGCATTGTGCCTAGAGTAGAAAAGAATATTCTTATAACTAACAAAATTGTCAGAGCTGCATTTATGATTAACAGTGAACTGCTGGAGACTTTCACGCCATATTTTAATTTGATATAATTATTAGTGTCATTGCTGTTCATCTTAGGATGTCCATTCAGTGGTTGTGTTTATTTATCAGTTTTATTGTTGTGGTTCGGCACTGTTGTTCATTGGGCTTTTCTCGAGAGCAGTTGTTCTCAACCTGCGTGATAGTACACTCTTTGAGTGTCTGAGGCAGCAAGGGGCAACAAATGTCAATGGATGTGTACTGTTTGTGTGTTTATAGTCCGGTAATGCTATCAAGTGTTATATTTTCTTATGCGGTATTGTTTTATGCAAAGTATTATAATGCTCTGCCATTAAGCATATATGTGCGTTTAGGCATGTATATATATGTGTGTGTGTGTGTGTGTGTGTGTGTTTCTACGCATGCATGCACATATATGTATACATGTGCATATATTTGTGTGCATAAATATATGTATATATGATAGATCCCCACGACACACATAAATACACGCATATATATGAGGTCGGGTCTGTATGCATATCTGTATTTGTTTTTAATATTCAATACATACATATACATCTATATAATTGTATACATTCATATATGTATATATGTATATAAAAGGTTATCTGGCAATGTGCAATTTACTCGCTATAGATAAGAGTCAACGTGATACGTGACAAACAATAAACCTGCACCAATTTCTTTTTGGTGATAACAAGAGGTACAAGATATGCTGTGTATGTGACACCATTTTATCTCTTGCCTTCGCTTCAGTTTATTTTCTATTTATTGGCGATGGGTTAATATTTTTATTATGATTATTATCATTATCAGACATTATTATTATTAGTAGTATTTGTTGTAGAAGAGTAGAAATGAATATTATTACTTATTATTGTTGTTGCTGTTGTTATAGCAGTAATTATTGCTTTTTTTTTCAGTAGCCTTATTTTCATTGCGTGCTTTCACTGTTTAACAAAGCACAACTTTCTGAAACTTGAGAATATGCGTTGTTTTGGTTTGGTTATGTTATTTCTATTCTATTGGAATTACTGTCTTTAATACATATGTACGTGTTAATACATATGTACGTGTTAGCAGTGTTCTTGTGTATTACATATGAAGTGCATATCTGATAGCCCTCGCGCCTGGTTACGTATTTGTCTGCATGTGTCTTAATTATTTTAAGGCACCTCTTATAAAAGTGCTATTACTGATTTTAGATCTCCTTTCTGGTGATCTTAATTTCAAAAGTTTTGTATCTAGATAATTTCCTCATTTCTTTTCTGCTTATATTATCGATCATCCTTTTCAACTGAAACTTAGATTACGAGGCCCTTCATTTCTTTCCAGTTCGAAAGAACAATGTCTACTTGACTATCTAGATTTATCTGGCTGTATTTATTGAAATGTGGAGGCGCAATGGTCCAGTGATTAGGGCAGCGGACTCGCGGTCATAGGATCGCGGTTTCGATTCCCAGACCGGGCGTTGTGAGTGTTTATTGGGCGAAAATACCTAAAGCTCCACGAGGCTCCGGCAGGGGATGGTGGCGAACCCTGCTGTACCCTTCCACCACAACTTTCTCTCACTCTTTCTTCCTGTTTCTGTTGTACCTGTATTTCAAAGGGCCAGCCTTGTCACACTGTGTCACGCTGAATATCTCCGAGAACTACGTTAAGGGTACACGTGTCTGTGGAGTGCTTAGCCACTTGCACGTTAATTTCACGAGCAGGCTGTTCCGTTGATCGACGTTGTAATCGACGGAGTGCCAACAATTTATTGAAATATTCTAGAATATGGTCCTATCGTCATTCTCCAAGATATTGTGTATCATGTATTTTATATTACCAAGTTTCGTTTAGTATTTCATTATATTTGCATAATTTCCTAGTTATGAAACCCTCAGCTATATCTTTGTCTGGATATATATTCTTTCCGGAACCAAGATTGTTCAACCAATGACAATGCAGTTAATTGATTCTTCCCAAACTCTACAAAAATTGAAATTACTCAAAGTACTCGTTTCCTTTCATGCTTTCGGTGATTCCAGTTGAGATCGCCTTGAACCTCTATCGCACTCACGAAACTATGAATCTCGCTTTAAAATCCTGCACTTCTTTTTTTTCTTACGCTTGTTTGTTTTTTTAATTTTCCTTCTTGTTAGAACTGAAATTTTTCGTTATCTATCTCCAGCTTTTACAGTCTCTTTTGTTTAGCCACCATGTATATTTCTTTACTTGCCATTATTTTAGCATGGTAATAGATAGTTTTAGTTTTATCTCGGATGTGAGCTTTTGTATGATTTAATTAGTTTCTCTATTCTTTTTGTAAGTGTTTGTTATTCTGGGTTCTGTTTCAATCTGATGGATTCTTTGAAAACAGAAAACAGTTAATATTTTTCTTAGTTTTAATCATCTTTTGAAGTTGTCGTCGTTGTTATTATTATTATTATTATTATTATTATTATTATTATTATTATTATTATTAAAAGGCTACGAGCTGGCAGAATTGTTAGCACACAGGGCGAAATGCTTAGCAGTATTTCGCCCGTCTGAGTTCAAATTCCGCCGAAGTCAACTTTGTCTTTCATCGTTTCGGAGTCGATAACTTAAGTACAAGTCAAGTACTGGGCTGGATGTGATCGACTTACCCACTCACCCAAAATTTCAGGCCTTGTACCTACAATAGAAAGGATTATTATTATCATGTGATGAAAACTCACGGCTTATTTTGCTGGGTATGACAGAAAGTGTCAGCTGTTCACAGCCAGTGGACTAAGGTAACACTTGTTTACTGGTCATGTTTCACGCACTCTTCGAAGACTTCTTGCAGTTCCAAACAATACTGAATCACCATGTTTACTTATTTACTCCAATTACGTCTTGTAGCATGACTAGCAGTAGCTGGATTACGACAGGGCCCACCCTGCTGCACATTGGGGCACCTGCCGGGTGCGGTACCTTCACCATTGTTTCCATTCCTGTTCACACCGTTATCGACATTGATTTTGCTTGGCATTTTTACTCACAAATGAGGTGTGTTTTTAAGTTAGTTACTACCAGCCAGTTCTTTTTTTTTATCGGGACACCATCCTTATCAAGGTACTCCGCCAAGGCGGCAGGGGCTTTGCTCCCCTGGTTTTGAACTCAGAGTGATCCTTCTCCTAGGCTGCTTGCCATCCAAGGCTAACAAGTACAGCCTATCCGGAGCACTGGCTATCTCGAGGCGCCAACTACTCACCTTTTCCTACTATTTCCTTGTTGGTTTGGTGAAGGAGTCGGACTTGACTGTCAGGGGATATGTCTTACGCAGGCCATTGGGGAATTTTATAAATGATGGACGCTCAAATCTCTTCATCACCCAAGCATTGACAGAAAGAAAAAAAAAGTTACAGAAAGAGAGAGAAGAAACATTGTTATTATTATTATTATTATTATTATTATTATTATTATTATTATTATTATTATTACCATCATCATCATCATCATCATCATCATCATCATCATCATCATCATCATCATCATCATCATCATTATTATTATTATTATACCGCTGAACGAAGTGCTTAGCGGTATTTCGCTCTTCTCTACGTTGAGTTCAAATTCCGCATTTCGACTTTGCCTTTCATCCTTTCGGGGTCGATTAAGCAAGTGCCAGTTACGCACTGGGTTCATTGTAATCGACTTAATCTTTTCCTCTAAATTTGAGGCCTTGTGCTTCTTTGAGCTTCCTGCAGAAAGAATTATTATTATTATTATTATTATTATTATTATTATTTTATACTTGACTTTTGCTTTACATTTGTACAAGTTGACTCCAAGTCTGACCCAGAGACCTAGAGAGAGACAACAAGTTAGAAGTTCACGTTGGTGTTATGCCTAGGGTGCCATATATTTGGTTCTGTACATAGTGTTGTTCTAGAGAATGCTTAAGAAACCGTAAGAAAATTATGTTTGTTTTAAAATTTGAGATTACATAGAAAGTATATTGCGTAGGATATAGGCAGTTCCCATGAGCACTATCTTTTGAATTTCTGCCATTTTGGGATTTCCTGGTATCTGAGCTAGGTAGCAATCAGCCCCTTTTGCTATTATTATTATTATTATTATTATTATTATTATTATTATTATTATTATTATTATTATTATTATTATTATTTAGTAGTTTTATTTTTATAACGTGCTTTCACTTCACTACCGAGCGCAGCTCTGTGTGCCTTGGGTATGTGCTGTGGTTTGCTGTGATGCTCTTATGGTTACTGTATTGAAAGTGTTTTGCGTAGGATGTGTGCAGTGCCCAGTAGTGCAATTTTCTGTATGTTGTATATATTTGTAAGTCCTGCTCTTTATCATTTGTTTTGTTGGAGTTTCTGGAGTCTTGCAGTGCCTAGCGGGCTTACTACCTGAAGCCTACGGTACCATGTATTGATTCTTTTCAGCTATCTAAGACTTCCCTGATTATTCTGGTTGTACCAAGGAGGCAAAACTTTTGTAACAGTTCTACTGGGCACTCTATTCCAATTTCCTTTATATTCCTCTTGATGACTTCTGATACTGTTTGTTCCCAAGGACCCAACAATAATTGGCACTATCTTCACCTTCATTTTCCATTGCCGGGCTATTTCGTACTTAAGAGGGTTGTATCTATCCACTTTTTCGCCTTTGTAAGTTAAAGGGGCATGCAGCGCCAATTATATAACATGTGGTGCACCTTATCCAACACCACTGTTATGCTCTATCACCTGCTCTGCTCTAACACGGTCCGTTATGCTCTATCACCTGATCTCTTTGGATTCTGCTAGTCTCCGACTCTGTCACTCTCTGCAGTTTGTACTCATACTACGTCTTGCTTCTCTCTAGCCCTCACCTTCGCACAGTTCCTAATGTAACGCTTTGGCTACCTGGTCGTGTCGCCACTACTTGTAGTGGTTTCGTGCAAGCCGAGAGCATTCGTTCGTGATATGAGCAATGGTTTCATTCACTCTGTTACTGATGCATCACAGCGGAGACACTCGCTCATTCCTAACGTTGACTCTCCAGTTCGTGGCCAGAGCTTGGTCCTGCGCTGCCAGTTTAGTGCTCTCGGCTTCTTTCTTTTAGAGTTCATTTCATCAGCCAATCCCTCCTATTTTTTCCAGCAACTTCTCTTGTGGTTTCTTGGAATTGATTGTGTAGTCCCTTCTTGCGTAATTCCTTTTTATATCCTTTTAGTACCTCTTCCTTTGTTTTCCCTTTTTTTCTGCTGTCAATACTCCTCGTTCCTAACTGTTATTAGCAAGGTTTCCTTACTTTGGGTTAGGTATCTCATTAAGCTCTCGATTTCGTTACGCACGCAGTCTTCCATATTTATCAGTCCCCTTCCTCCATTTGCATTCTTCACGTAGAGGCGATCAGTGTCTGCACATGGATGATGGGCTCCATGCATCGTTAGGAGCTTTCTTGACTTCCTGTCCATGTCCTTCAGCTCCTCCACTGTCCACTTCAGGATTCCAGCGCCATACCGAACTATTGCGACTGCGCGCGAGTTTATTGCCGAAATTGTGTTTCTGGCATTCAACTTTGAAGCCAATATTTTTCTCACTCGCCACAGGAAATCTGTGTTTGTCTTTTCCTTCATGTCATCGTGTTTGATTCCCGGGTATTTATAATGGGATTGAGGTTGAATCGCCTTCATTATTTCACCACTTGGTAACCTTATACCGTCTGCCCTAGCAAACTTCCATCGTCTCATCACAATCGTAGCACATTTTGTGAGTCCAAACTCCATCTTAATATCATTGGAGAAAAATCCGCACACACTGGACTAGGCTGTCCAGTTATGCCTTACTTTTCGTGAATAGTTTCAGGTCGTCCATGAATAGCAATTGGTTTAATTTTCCCTTATCTCTTCCCATATCATACTCCAACTTTGTTATCTGTTGTATTTCACTCAATGGGATCATTCCCAACACGAACATCAATGGGGACACACTATCCCCCAGGAAGATTCCTCTCTTGATTTTCACATCTCCTAGTACTTGCTTCTTTGCTGTCAATTCTGTTCTCCAGTATTTCATGCTATTCCCTATAAGGCTTCTCATATTCTCTGCTACTTTATACATTTCCATTGTTCTTATTATCCGGGAGTGTGGTATCGTACCGTATGCTTTGTGATAGTCGACCCATGCCATGCTTAGCTTTGTATGTCTTCTCTTGCAGTTCCTGGGAATTAGGTTACCAATTAAGAGCTGATCCTTCGTTCCCCGGCACCTCTTTCGGCACCCTTTCTGTTCAATAGGTAGCAGCCCACTGTTTTCCAGGTATCTATACAGTTCACTAGCCAAAGCAACTAACATCAATTTCCACATTAGTGGAATGCATGTTATTGGTCCAAAGTTGGATGCAACATTTCCTTTTTCAGGATCCTTGACACATAACAATGTCTTTCCCTTTGTCTTCTAGCTGAGTACTTCACCTTTTCTGCAAGCACTATTCTAGCTGTTATACTATCCTTTCACGGAGCCCTCTCAGCTTCTTCATCAAATAACCTTGAACCCTATCCGGTCTCTTCCAATTTGGGAATTTTCTTAACTGCATTTTTATCATTTCTGTAGTTATCTTTATGGCTTCTTGGACCTCTATATTTCTTAACTTGTTTTGGATTTCATGCAGCCACTGCGCTTCAACATTATGCTTTACAGATTGGTCCTAGATCCCTCCGCAGATTGCCTTGCTTTCCTCTGCATCTGGTATCATTGTTACGTGTAATTGCCCATCTAGTTCCTGAAACAGTTTCTTCTGATATGCTTCAAACAATCTGTTTTGCCTGTCCTGTTTTTTTTTTTTCTATTGTCATATCTTTTCCAGTTTTGCTTTGATTGTTATTACTCTTTGTTTCAATTCTTCCAATATCACATCATACCATTTATCTCCTATTCTATATGTTCTTTCTGGCATTATTCTTATGCTTTCGTTCTGCAATTTCTGTCTTCTCAATCTATCAACTTGTCCTAAATGTCTTTTTAACTTTGTTTGTCTCTCACAAATGCGTCTACGCCAGTATGGTTCTTTACCTTCTGTTCGTTCTTTTCTTTTGTATCCAACTCTATCTGCAGCTACTATAGCTGCAGCCTAAATAATCTTGCTAGTTTCTATTATTATTATTATTATTATTATTATTATTATTATTATTATTATTATTATTATTATTATTTTATGTTTGACTTTTGTTTTGCATTTGTACAAGTTGGATCCAAGTCTCACCCAGAGACCTCAAGAGACAACAAGTTAGAAGTTCATGTAGGTGTTATGCTTAGGGTACCATATATTTGGATTTGTACAGTTTTGTTCAGGTGAATGTTTAAGAAACCATAAGAAAATTATGTTTGCTTTAAAATTTGAGATCACATAGATAGTATTTTACGTAGGATATGGGCAGTTCCCATGAGCACTATCTTTTGAACTTCAGCCATTTTGGGGTTTCCTGGAATCTGATCTAGGTAGTAATCAGCCCGTTTCGCTGTCATTCCCAGGGCACCTATGACAATAGGTATTGTTTTCGTCTTCAGATTCCACATTTTGCTAATTTCTATTTCAAGATCTTTATATTTGCTCAGTTTTTGGTAGGTCTTGACAGATATGTTTATATCGATTGGGACAGTCATATCAATGAGGAGGCATGATTTTTGTCTGAAGTCTCTAAGTATGATGTCTGGCCTATTTGCGTCTATCTTTCTGTTAGTTTGAATGGTGAAGTTCCAGAGGAGTGCAATGTGATCATTTTCAAGTACTTGGGGTGGTTTGTGTTCCCACCATTTTTTATCATGGGGCAAGTCCAGGTTTTTGCATATTACCCAGTGAATATATTGTGCAGCTCTATCATGCCTGTTGAGATACTCTGTAGGCGCAAGCAGACTGCACATGGAGACAACATGATCGATGGTCTCATTTTGTTGTTGGCATATACGACATAATGGGGAGCTGCCGTTCTTTAATATGTTGGCCTGGTAGTTCTTTGTAGGTAGGCATTGATCTTGGGCTGCTATGATAAACCCCTCTGTTTCTGACTTCAAGCCAGAGGCCATTAACCATTGGTGGGTAAGGGCTTTGTCAATATCTGCATTATTCGCTCTCTTTGGGTATTTGCCATTGAGAGGTTTTCCATGCCATTTTTCAGTCATAATAGCTAAGGCAGTAATTTTAGCACGGGTTTTCAAGCGCTTAGCTTTTTCTGCAGGTGTTTCTAGTTCGTCTAATTCTTGAATTTGTTGCAATTGGAATTCACTTAGATATTCCTTTGCCTGCTTTGTTACTGAGTAAGATGCTTTCTTGCTTTCATATTTTAAGACAAGTTTTAGCATCCAGTCCTCAAAGTTTTTCAGATAGGTGTCTAGGCCAATTGTGGCTACCTTCATTGATAATGCCAGCTGTAAAAGTCCTCGGCCTCCTTCTTTTCTTGGCAGATAAAGACATTCTATATCTGCCTTAGGGTGGTGCATTCTATGCATTGTCAACAGTTTTCGTATTTTTCTGTCAACATTACATATTTCAGTAATTGACCAGTTAACGATGTTGAAACTGTAAGTCACGACTGGTATGGCTAGAGCATTGATCGCTTCGATCCTGTTTCTCGCGTTCAGCTCTGTCTTCAGTATTGCTCTCACCCTGCGATAACATTCTCTTCTGATCCTTTCCCTCATCACTGAGTGCTTGATATTGTCCCCATCAATTACCCCTAGGTATTTGTAGCTCTCCGCTGGTTCTAACTCTTTTATGACATTTTGCTGGTCAAGGTTCGCATTAGATGTATTTGTCATTTTTCCTTTGATAAAGGTAGCTTTTGCACATTTATCAAGGCCAAATTGCATCCTGATGTCATCACTGAATTGTTTAACAATCGCTAGTAGGCCTTTGAGTTGTTGGTCATTTTTTGCAAAGAGCTTTAAATCATCCATGTAAATGAGATGATTTATATTTTTATCAAATATTTTATAACCATATTGTGCATCATTGAGCAATTTTGAGAGCGGTATTAGGGCTAGACAGAAGAGGAGTGGTGATAGTGAGTCACCCTGGAAAATGCCACATGAAATTCTTACATCTCCAGCATTTAGAGATTCATTGTCATTGTTCAACATCAGTGTGGTTCTCCATGATCTCATACTTACAGATAAAAAGTTTCGCAGAGTAGGAGCTATTTTATACAGTTCCAGA
>NC_142928.1:145450922-145455922 GCF_046866305.1 Octopus bimaculoides
TCCACTGTCCTGTTTTTGTTCCCACCTTTGACCCTCCATAAATCATTCGTGGAGGCGCAATGGCCCAGTAGTTAGGGCAGCGCACTCGCGGTCGTAGGGTCACGGTTTCGATTCCCAGACCAAGGATTGTGAGTGTTTATTGAGCGAAAATACCTAAAGTTCCACAAGGCTCCGACAGGGGATGGTGGGGAATCCTGCTGTACTCTTTCACCACAACTTTCTCTTACTCTTTCTTCCTGTTTCTGTTGTACCTGTATTTCAAAGGGCCAGCCTTGTCACGCTCTGTGTCACGCTGAATTTCCCCGAGAGCTACGTTAAGGGTACATGTGTCTGTGGAGAGCTCAGCCACTTTCACGTTAATTTCACGAGAAAGCTGTTCTGTTGATCGGATCAACTGGAACCTTCGACGTCGTAACTGACGGAGTGCCAACCACTAGTCTATTTCATTCAAGACCTGACTCTCCTTAATGCATTCTGAACCTAACTGATGGTCAGTTGTTATATAGCGAGGTTTGTTGACTACATCGATTAATACCACCACTCTTACGGTGACTTTTTCACTGTTTCTGTTGTTGTGACAGTGTGTCAATATTGGTATTTTCAATTATTTGTTTGGGTTCCTTCATTATTGTATGATTTGTTACTTGTTTTCAATTTATTTTTTCAAATCCCTTAAACAAAATAGCAAAGAAACAAAATATCATTCATGTGATTTGAAAAAATATATATTTTGAAAACAAGTAACAAATTTTAGAATATTGAAGGAACCCAAACAAATAATTGAAAATACCAATGTTGACACACACTACTACAACAGAAACAGTGAACAAGTCACCATCAGAGGTGCTAGTAGTAATCAATGTAGTCAAGACACATCACTATATAGTAGCTATATAATTCGGTTCAGAATATACGGCTGAATGAGTGACCATCCTTAAAATCTGCAGAATGTTGTTGTTGTTGGCATTCCGTCGCTTACGACGTCGAGGGTTCCAGTTGATCCGATCAACGGAACAGCCTGCTCGTGAAATTAACGTGCAAGTGGCTGAGCACTCCACAGACACGTGTACCCTTAACGTAGTTCTCGGAGATATTCAGCGTGACACAGTGTGACAAGGCTGACCCTTTGAATTACAGGCACAACAGAAACAGGAAGTAAGAGTGAGAGATAGTTGTGGTGAAAGAGTACAGCAGGGTTCGCCACCATCCCCTGCCGGAGCCTCGTGGAGCTTTAGGTGTTATTCGCTCAATAAACACTCACAACGCCCGGTCTGGGAATCGAAACCGTGATCCTATGACCGCGAGTCCGCTGCCCTAACCACTGGGCTATGGCGCCTCCACCTGCAGAATGAATAGCAAACAACTCCAACACCACCACAAACATCACCATCCCCGTATTGCTACCACTCCTTCCTCTACTACCATCACGTACATACAGAAATACATTGCTAGATTGACCTTCATACTGGCAAGAAGGGATAAACATCCCTCGGAGATTCATCCAGTTATACAGTATTGTCTGATGAATTGGATCAATGATCCCCACAGATAATACGGACTATACTGTAGTAATCCCAAGGATACCGACTCTGATGTGAAAATCATCTGATCTGTGGAAACATACGTAGCGACGTATTAAATATTTATAAATTCCATCCTGGTATTATTGTTATTATTATATTTATCTTATTTATATTGACTGCGGCCATGCTAGAGCGCCGCCTTTAGTCGAACAAATCGACCCCAGGACTTATGCTTTGCTCACCTAGTATTTATTCTGTCGGTCACTTTTTTCCGAACCGCTAAGTTACGGGGACGTAAACATACCAACATCGGTCGCCAAGCGGTGAAGGGAGACACACAAGCACACACACACACACACACACACACACACACACACACTCACACCACATACAAACACTGCATTTCAAATCATTATTAACGACGTAACACATTTTTATTTTATTTAAAAACTGTTCATTAGAATGCAACAGAAATTTTTACAGAATGTTGGCAAAATTTATATGCGCATGGTGTGTCAAAAACGTGAGATTCTACGGCCATTTACCCAATTTATGTAAACTTTCATAGTTTCAAATTATTAGCGTGGTGTAATTAAAATCCATGTAAACAAGAAAATACCAATCTATTTGTTTGATGTACACACTGAAATGAACACATACAGTCATAATCATGAAAGAAATATAAATAAACAAATAAACTGCGTTATTTACATTATTTACATTTGATGGATATTTGTCCTCATCTTGTTTGTTGTTAACACAACGTTTCGGCTGATATACCCTCCAGCCTTCAACAGGTGTCGTGGGGAAATTTCGAACCTGGGTTCTCCTTCCTAAGGTATTTTTCGATGTTATTATTATTATTATTATTATTATTATTCAGATCACTGCTTGGAATCGAACTCAGAATCTTGGGGTTAGTAGTCCCGCGCTCTTAACCATTGCGCCATATGCCCGTGGGCAATTATAGAGTGAATTTTTTTAGGGCTTATAAATCTAATATTTGCCTGTCCTTCCTTAATACCGGTTCCCATACTCTATTCATATATGCACTCGGTCTGCTTAGGAGGTGTTTGTGTCCTAGCATATGTGCTATTAGATCATGTGAACTAGATCATGTCCAAGTGCTGTTAGGTCAGGTGAACTCAATGAAGCCACCCATACAGCTCACAACGGAAAAAGAAAAACACAATCAGCTAGCATTCCTGGACGTATTAATAACACGCACCGAGTATGGATTCCGGACATCCGTATACCGCAAGCCGAACTTCACTGGACGATACCTTAACTTCAATTCCCACCATCCATACAATGTAAGGAGAGAAATTGCTCAGTACCTAAAACATCGAGCAATGAATATAAGTAACGATCATGATACCCACCACGAAGTAAGAAGCACAGTAACAGTCTATTAAGCAACAACTGCCCCAAAAACATACTATCTACTCTAATTATGAAGAAAAGAGAGGATGAAACCTATAAACTGTCTACAGTTTGTCTACCCTATGTAAAAGGCCTATCCGAAAAGATACAAAAGCTATGGGCCCGTATGACATCAGGAGAGTATTGAAGAGTAATACAATACTTCGCAAATATCTCCTTCGGGTAAAACCACAAATAGAAGAGAATATGACCAAAATCTGCGTGCACTCCATCCCATGCAGTTGTGGTAGGTTATACAAAGGCGAAACATGTCGCCCCCTCAAAATAAGTGTAGACGAACATCGTAAAGCTGTGACACGAGGAGATATTGATAAATCAGGTATAGCTAATCATATGTGGAAAAATTGAGACCACCTCCCCCTGTGGGATGAAGTTAAAATAATAGACAGAGAACACTACTGGAAAATACGAAGACTAAAAGTAGCAGCACATATGCTAGGACACAGCAACCTCCTAAACAGACCGAGTGCAGATATGAATAGCATAAATAGCATATGGGAACCGGTATTGAGGAAGGACAGGTAAATATTAGATTTATAAGCCCTAAAAATTTCACTCTATAATTGCACACGGGCATATGGCGTAGTGGTTAAGAGCGCGGGCTAATAACCCAAGATTCCGAGTTCGATTCCAAGCAGTGACCTGAATAATAATAATAATAATAATAATGATGATGATGATGATGATAACATCGAAAAATACGTTAGAAATAAGAACCCAGGTTCGAAAATTTCCCAAGATACCTCATGAAGGCCGAAACGTTGCGTTAGCAACAAACAAGATGAGGACAAATATCTGTCAAATGTAAATACTTTAAATAACGTACATAATACCGCATCTCTTAAATATAGAGCTGAAATAAACTGCGCTCAAAAATGATAGATAGGCTGGTTAGTAATGAATGTATGAACCTTTGAAATAAGTTCGAAAAAGCACTAATTTCTGCATCTCCTTTGATGTTACACCACAAGATACATCCACTATTGCCCGCCGGAGTTCATCCCAGCTTCTAAATTGGCATCCATTCCCGTAAAATCATCGCTTTAGAATACTCCACAAGGTTTCTGTTGCGTTTAAGTCGGGGAATAGGCAGGCCACTTCATCTTCTGAGGTCAACATTAGCCTACTTGTTGCAGATATTTTGTAGTTTTCTTCGCTGAGTGCGAGAACGTATTATTCCGCATGAATATTATGGTTGTCTTGAAGGTGATCCTTTACTTTTTTAACCAAGTGGCAAGGTGCTCCCTCGGAAGGCTATGTAAGCATCTGCAGTCATTTTAACACCGTCAGACACTTACCAGGGACCAACCATAATAGCTACAGTAATACCTGAGCAAACTATGATGTCCCTACTCCTTTTGTTGTCTCAAGTGTTGATGATAATCTCGTCACATTTACGAACCATAATTACACGATTAACAGATCAATCGTTAATAATTTGGAACACTGAAGTTCGTGGAAATCATGCAAATAGCCACAATTTGCTTACGCTTGTGCAACAAATGACGTTTTGTACACACCACGCACATACAACTGTTGCCATCATTCTGTGGAAATTTCGTTTATTCCCATTTAAACGTGGATGTTCAGTTAGACTAAACTTTACTGCAGTAGATACCATGAGAGAAACTGTCATATAGACTTTTGGTGCAAAATGCACCCTTGTAAACATAGTGCTAACGTCAGCATGATCTAGTTGTTCCGCAAAAAGATTTGATACAATAAATACCAGATTTAAAATATTAGCACCGGTGTTTATTTTACTTACCGTTAAACTTTCAGGGCAATGCTTCATAATGGCTGCAGTCGAAAGCTGGAAACATCTAAATAGTAGAAGAATAATTGATATTTCTATTTCTCTTGCTGATGGACAAACAAAACAATAAACCTAGCGGCATTTCGTTTAAAGGATCTTGTAGAAAACGGGAGACAATTTCAAGAAAGGAGTAACTAACTTATCAGCTTAAAGGCTCATAGAAAGAGCAGTCTGATCTTTCTTTTCAAGCTAGCGCAAATTCTTTTCGGTCTATTAGA
>NC_142928.1:145460922-145483422 GCF_046866305.1 Octopus bimaculoides
ACCAATTCGCAGCCTACATATTGATATACTGTATCTTGTCTCATTACTCAATGTCAGCTAGCATTCTTACGCTGGCGACAGCGGTATTATAAAATAGCATCGAGAGATATGTATAATATAAATCCTAAAAATATTAAATTATTTTACAAATTATTCTTCTCCTTAAATATCTAGAGTAAAATTTCATTTTATACTCTGTTATTATCTCAGGTGATACTTGCAGCCTTTAAAGTTACACACTTCGGTACATATGTACATGCACATAGTTTTTTTTTTCTACTTGTTTTATTCATTAGACTGCAGCTTTGCTGGGATACCACCATTTAAAATGTTGAAGTTCAACTGTATCGAACAGGTTACCAGCCGACAACCATTCATAGGTGCGATTTTGCCAGCTGCGTTTCTGCCTTGGGCCGAATCGAACCTGCTTAGTCAAGGTGGTCCTGATAAGCGCCATATCGATGCTGAGCTTAGTTCGGACACATCTGAATGCCAAAGAAAACCGACTACCGAGACTTCCATCCTCAAACCAAGCCTCCAAATAGCTGGATTACAGGATCAATCCACAACTTCCCTGTATATATATATATATATATATATATATATATATATATATATATATATATATATATATATACACGCACACACACGCACACACACGCACGCGCGCACACACACACACATGACAGAAGTAAATAGACGCCCCTATACTCATTAAAATTAATTTAAATTTGAAATTATGCATTCAAATTATTTATTATTATGATTGTGACTATCTAATATTTAGTAGACGTGCCCTTTACATTTTTCAATGTAAGGAATCTATTAGACATGCTAGTCTATCGATCAGATGACGAATATTCTTTTGAGGAATTTCTTGCAAAGTTTCATGCAGTAATCTCAAAAGATCTGATTTGAGTATGCTTTGTTGTTCTTTTTATGAAGTGTTCTATTCATTATGACCCACAGGTGTCCAATAGGATTCATATCTGGAGACTGGTTTGGCCATGGAAGCTTTTTAAAGACATTGTCTTCCAACCAAACTTGGGTCTTTTTAGCCATGTGACAATGAGCCCCTTCTTCTATAAATAAAGAGTCTGTAATCATTTCACTACTGGAGAAGATTGGAAGGAGTCCTTTCTACAATATGGACACATATTTATCTGAGTTTATGTTTCCCACACACTCCACCAGCTCTGATCGACCATTGCTCCAAATTGCTCCCCAGACCATCACAGAATAGCCACCGTGTTTCATTGTTGACTGCAATCTTTTCACGTCAAATTCCTGATCACAGAGTCTCCAGACATACACTCGACCACTATCAGAAAAGACAGCAAATTTGGACTCATTAGAGAATATGATAATGTCCTAATGCTAGTGCCCTCTCCACCACTGGCCCAATCTTTTTTCTGATTGATATTGTGGCTGGTTGAAGAAATGCTTCCTACTTGCTGCTCTGCCATAGTAGCCAAGTTTATGTAGATACCTGACAGTTGTCCTGGGATTGAAATCAACTTGTTCTGCTATGTCAGAGGCCTTGCAACGAGGATTAGACCCCACACTTCACATAACAAAGTGAAGGATCCTGTCAGAGGGCCCTCGTCGACCTGGGCGAGGTAATGTGGTCTCCTTGCCCTTCCTGGTGAATTGCACAATCACTCTACTAACTGTAGAAAGTGGGATCCCAAGTTTTTCTACGATTTTACTCTGATTAGGTCCGCATTGAGATTGATACACAATACGGCCTCTTTGAAATTCAAACAGTTCCAAGCCTTCTTTTGTGTGTGGCATGATTAAACAGTCAATTAATGGAAAATACAAGCCTATTCAAGCTAAAATAAGGATAAAACGATGCTTTATGGCGTCTCTATTTACTTCTGTCATGTCAGTATATATAAACACCTATATATATATATGTGTATATATATATATATATATATATATATATATATATATATATATATATATATATATATATATATATATATATATATATATATATATATATATACATATATATATATATATATATATATATATATATAACATTAACATTATATATATATTTCAAAATGTAACCACATGGGAATCGTTGGCGATTTTCTTCCTCTATCTTACCTTCTTTTGGATGTTCCTCTATTTCTAAAGAAGAGCTTTGCTCGAATCGTTAAATCCTCTTTCTTTCCTTTCCTGGGCGTCTAATAATACATTACGTGTACCACGTCCTCGCGTTGTTGTTTTTCATGTCTCTTCTTTGTTTGGATTCACCATATATATATATATATATATATATATATATATATATATATATACATATGTGTGTGTGTGTGCGCGCGTGTGTGTGCGCGCGTGTGTGTAGATATTTATATATACATATATACATGGAATCGTGCAAACACACACATACTCACATATATATTTATATACAGCGATGGCTAAATTGTCACCACTTTATATTTCTAATTTTGCGCAAGCACGTTTTGTTTTTGATTTTGTCCACTACACAGTATAGTAGGTTTAAGTGGGCACCGTCTGTGAGAAAAAACAGGACAATGACGCAATTCACTCTGCCAGAAATTTGGAAACGACACGCTGTCCTGCCTAGCATTCACGCTGGAAGCTCCAATACGAACATTTCAGAGTTTTGGGGCATCAATCTGAGGTCAGTGCAATCTGAGAAAATGTACCCAGAGTAATAAAAATCAAACAACCATTCAAAATTATGGTGGTTGCCGTGATCACTAGTGATGGCGACGTTATGCCTCCATTCGTCTTCCCACACAGCCTCAGAGTCAGTACAGAGGGAGTAGTGCCTGGAAGGGATAGTGCACCCCTGGATCAAGAGGGTGGCTGCTGAAAGACCCTTTAACTGGCAAAAGGACTCTGCACCATGCCATGCCAGGCAAGCAGGAGAACCCTGTCATAGCAGTCAGACAATTTCTGCAACCACGTCACCCCTAACATCTGACCACCTAACTCTCGCGACTACAACCCCTTTAATTATTATGTGTGGGGCGAAGTTGAGCAAGAGACCAACAAAACTCCTTGTAACACCAAAGATGAACTGAAGACAAGGATTATGGCAGCATTCACCAGCTTAAACACGGAGACAGTCCAGAAGAGTTGCAGGAGATTCCGAAATCGTCTGGAGGCCGTCGTCGAAACCAATGGCGATTTTATTGAATAAATTTACTTTTTAGTATTTCAAGATATTTCTATTTAATTTTGGTAAATATATGTTAAAATGAGTTATAAGCCTTATTTTCATTTTTGTATAATTTAGACGACAGTTTAGTCACCGCACCCTGTATATACATACGCGCGCGCGTGTGTGCAACTGTGTATGTATGTGTGTGTGTCTGAGTGTGTGCTTGTGTGTCTTCGCGTGTGTGTAACAAATAGGTAAACCGTCGCGTAGATCCTGTGAAAGCTTGATTAGTCTAAATCCTGTCCCTCAAGTGTTAGATATACTTTGCGTTTTCTCGTGATCCATAAGTTAATTGGCAGATTAATATTAAATACGCGCACACTTTCGCGCGCGCGCACAGATACACACAAAGACACGCACGTAAACAAACACACAAGTATATACACACATACACACCTACCCAAACACATTTATACAGCCGCCAACGTGCAACAACACTTGTCTGCGTATGGTGGGGACAAATACATTCGACCGTTAGCAATTAAGTAATTATAAAAAGATAACAATAAAAAACACTCCCTTTGAGGAAGAATTTTATTTGATATGACATAAAGACTTCAATGTGAAATTTATGGGAAACAAATAATTTTAGGTAGTAATTTAAACATTTTTAATTTACTGACTTCTACTTAACTGTATTTGACACATCAAAACTACCTAACTATATTAATGACATTATCACGTTACGGTTTTGTATATGCAGTGTTTCGCCGCATAGCTATAAACGCCCTTTTATAAAATTTATCATATTTACAGACGTATCAGAGCAGAATCTAACTTGCTTGTATGGACTCACGGAAAAAAATAGCTATGTTAGTTTAATACACATTCATAAACAGTATTTCGCACTTCTATGAATGCACCTACCCGCTCATCACATCTTCTGTTTATTCATCTAATCAAATAGAAAAATAGAGAATCGATTGAAACTGCTATCAGTCCATTACCATTCAGAGATAAAAACGAGAGCTTCATGACATCAATTATCTTGTGTGATTGTTTTCTTTAAATTACTCGCTTATTAGAAAGATTATCTCGGAAAGTTGGGTTATAACGTACTTAGGTACTTAACAGAACTTATTGCGACTGAAAGGTTTTGTATGGACGCCTATTTGCTTCGTTGCTATCCTAGTTTTCTATAATGAAAGAAAATCATTCGCTAGAAATGATATAGGAAAAGATAGGAAAAGATAGGAAAAGTAATGATGAAGGCGAGAAACTGAACATTAGCGCCAAGATTTCTCTCCTTTATCAAGTTTTCGTTGAAATGTTATCACTGACTTTGATTTGCGATAAAATAGTAGTGGTGACAGCAATAACTACAACAACAATATCTCAACATTTATAATCCAATAATATATATATTAGCGAGTAATAATTACAGAACGTCGTCTTTCGACTTTGATAGCAAATTGGTTACTTCAGTGAAGAACTACAATAATCTTGAAAGCCAAATTCTTAAATTGGAGATTTTGCAAAGAAGAAAATATATTGGTATATGTAAATGGCATATGGCAAACAGCTTAGCTAGCCCTATCGTTTCGTGATAAAGAAAACATTTCTCTTTGTCACTAAACAACAGAAGTGGGAGATAATTAACTAGCGAAAGAAACGAAATTTAAAAAAAAGTAGTCGCCGAGTTTATCTAGGTTTTAGGCAATACTGATTGTTAAACCTACAATCATGACAAAACAAAACTAATATGGAAATCATCACTTCCTGCAGTAATTTTAGAACTAATCTTCTAATCTCTTCTCGTAATCAATATTCCTTCATACTGACTTATAAAGCAAAATTTAATTTCATATTTTGGCACAAATATCACAGATTTCAGGGCTATATTCGTTTGAATAAACCCTACCATATTTGATCGACCTTGAAGCACAACATTTTCTGCTAAAGTAATTTTTGCAGATTAACTTTCTAATCTCTCTTGGAGTTTGGAAGATTAAACAAAGTTAACCCTGTTGAGATTCCACCTTACACTGTTAAGCAACATTAATAAATAATGTATAGCGTGCATTATATTTCCTAACTAAAATATTGAGCACACAGCAAGAGAACCTTTATGCAGTCGCTCAGTGTTCTTGAAATATCACCCGAAATCATACATCACCTTAAATAAGTAAAGTTTATCAACCACTAAAAGGTGGGATAATCACGGATGGAATGCTTTTAATCAAAGATTTTCTATCAGAGTTGCCCACCAAAATAACAGTTTTAATATAGTAAATATTTTTTCTGTATTTTTCTTAAAAGTTAATTCAGTTCTGGCAGTAATTCATCAACCATGCTTGAGCAGGTATGGTTGTGTGTTAAGAAGCTTGCTTCCCAACCCACCGGGTTCAATCCAACTGCGTGGCACCTTGGGAAAATGTCTTGTACTATAAGCCTCTGGCTGACCAAAGCTTGTGAGTGGATTTGGCAGACGGACACTGAATGAAAACCGATGTATATGTGTGTGTGTGTGTGTGTGTGTGTGTGTGTGTGTGTGCGCGATTGTCCTCCCACCCACTGCCTGACAACCGGTGTAGGTGTCTTTACGTCTCTGTTACTAGCGGCTAGGAAATAGAGACCGATAGGATAAGTACCAGACTTTAAAAAATATAGGTACCGGGGTCGATACATTCGACTAAAAATTCTTCAAGGCAGTGCCCCAGCAAGGCCGCAGTCTAATGACTGAAACAACTAAAAGATGTTGAAATACAAAAACATATCAAGAAATAAGATTAGGATTAGGATTTACTTGATATGGATTTCTTACACTGGCAAAAGGAACTTACATGTTGTAAGTATTGGTATTCATCTTCTGAACTCTGGTCAGTCCTGATAAAATCAGCCAAATGTTTCAGCAACCAGTTATTCTCGAATCACATTGAAACCAATGTAGCATTCGTTTCTAAGTCAGAGAGATTTGAGTGACATTCAGCTGCTATTTTTAATTGGTATGATTACCACTTAAAAAGTTTTCTTGTTGGATCAAAGACAAAGCTCAAAACTATATATTACTTGTACTTATTTTATCAGTTCCCGACGGAGGAAAACAAAAGTCTCTGGTAAAGAATTCTATCCCCGGACCTCGATGCACGAAGCTAGGCGCTGTCAAGCCTTTCGTCCACTGCTCCACTCTGATTCTTTTTCATTCTGTATGAAAAGGAAAAAATAATAGTCTGTTAGAATACTGTTCAGTCCTCTAGTGCATTAGGTTTCACACAAGTGAAGTCGAATTTCTAAAGTGGCTGGGTAAGTATCTATCTCTGTTTTATAGTACACAATCGGACATCAGTTATATCCATTCTAAAGCATCTTATCTAATAAATATCTGGAAGCAATTTGATTAACTCTATCAGATTTAATGTGTACATTTAGTCAAATAATATATGCAAGCAGTATAGAATATAAAGTTATATTATCCATCTTGTCAAAGTATTCCCACATATTGTTTCACTCGTTTTCTTTCACAAATATTCTACTTGACCTACTCTTGATTTTAAATGGTTAAAAGTTTCCTTAAAAAAATTATGATTGAAACCAGTTTTGATGTTCATAAACATTTTAAAACTTTGAAAATTATTTCACACACACACTTTATGATTCTTCCTTTTCTTATTTTTCATTCCACCCCCACTGCACCCCCGACATTTTTTTCTTCTTTTCCTGGTGAATGATATCACCTAGTAGGCCGCATTAGTCAATGTCAAATACATAAAGTAGCGATGAAATTAATGAGAATTTGATTAATCACTTGAAACGTTTCTTTCGCCAAGCGAGTATTTCAAGACATGATGACTAACGGCGTATTTGAAAATGGGTTAAAACAAATTTTTGAAGCCAACAAGTTTATGATAAATTATTTTGCTTAATATGACTGACAGATATAATCATACAGTCGTAGAATTAATAATCTTTTATATAAAAAAAATTATAACAAAATGTTGTTGACGCTGATGTCAGTTGGGTCTGTAATATAACCAACTTGTACTTCCGATCAATTTTAAGGTTTGGGGGAAAGTGTATGAAAGGAAATCAATACGTAGAGTATATCAGACTTGTGACATATAGATATTACTTAACTAGTATGCTTTGCTAATATAAAAATCATCATTTAATAATCTTCAAACATCTTCAGATAACGATTTCGACACATTTCATCTATATAAAGGCATTATTCGAGAAGACAGATTTTTCTTCCTTGTCATATCCTTTTAACTTATATCAACAATATTTGAATACTAAAAAGATCTCATAAATAATCGACATAGAATGGAACGATAGATATCATCCGTAGAAATATAATCCTGATTTGTGATGAGCATAGCTCAGTAAATTTTAACATCTTGTCATAAAACTTCAGTCTAATTTTTGTCTTATAATTTATTCAAGTGATGACTGACAGCCTAGAATATATATTGACATATCCTAGTAGATAACATCAATTATACAATATTCATGGTATACAATATATAATAAAGAGAATATGCTAAAATAAGAACGGCCACTGAAACATGAATCATAGTATTTTTAATTTGAAATTATGTTGTAGAGTCAGCACCATCGTCGTTGTCATCATCATCATCAGCAGCAGCAGCAGCAGCAGAAATATTGCGACCATCACTGTTATAAATCATTTAGGCCTAAATTTACTGCAGGCTACTGTAAGCAATCTTTAAGTGCCCATCACCTATTGATAATTTTCGTTTAAATGTCTGAAACCTTTCTTTTCAAGGTCTTTTGGATTATTTCCAGTTAAGGCTTTTATAGTTTCTATAAATGAAGTTAGAGTTGCAGTTTGAATAGGAACTTTAAAGAGTTCAATCGATTTTCTTAATCAATCTAGCATAACACTACTTTTGTATCAAAATGGCTGTCGTGCAAAAAGTATTTCATAGAATATGACTCTCCACAGACTCCTCATCCTCGACACTGAAGAATTCACGAACAAGTCACTATCCACACTTCTCTGCAGTAAAGCCCACTATTCGGGAGTACAAAAGTATACCACTGTTAAATAGCTCAATGCAGATTTAGGGATGGTGTGTAATATTCTATTATTTTCAGTAACGTTACTTCCTTGGCACTGCACCTGTTACTGGTAATGGATCGGATATTGCAACGTATCATTTCTTTTCGCTAATAATATTAATACAAGAGACTTTTCACAAAAAATATCAACGGGTTAACAATTTCAGCAGATGTTGCAAGAATAAAGATAGAGAACTGGCTGCAGTCTACATCTACGAAAGGCATCGTTCTCAAATCGTGTCAGTGGTACACCTATGTTCGTGGCCAATGTATATGGCTATCAACAGATCACTCTATTTACATGTGTAAATGAAGTTTCCATTTACATATGTAAATGAGGTTTGTAAGCATCGTTTGTACTATAAATACAGTTTGTTAGTTACGATACAGTGATAGGTAAATTCCTCGAGATAGGCAAATTTCACGAGAATGGCACCTGAGATAAATCCGTTGTACTATCACCTCCTTGACGCAACGGAAATCGGAGATAAGTATCGTCTCTAGTATTTTGGTGGGGGTGGGGTGGGTCTAAAATGACGTGAACTACGTTCACAGCACAGAAAAGAAAGCTATTAGAAAATATTGGTTGTGAGTCTTATACAGTAATAAGAGAATCTATCGCAGAATAAAATAAAACAGGGGAGCATAGTTGGTTATTTGCACAGGTTTTGAATTACTAGCGAAAGAAATTAAAATTTGAGTCACATTTTTATACAGTTTTAGGGAAACAAATAGGAACAGTGAGAAGTTTTGTTTGCAACAACCTGGTTCTGGATTTGTCTCCTCTATGGATATGTCGTCTGCCATAGCCTCGTGGTGGAAATTTCTCAGGGAGTAATAGTGCTGAAGATATGGATGCCTGCAAAGGAAGAAAATAGCGTCGAGAAAACCGAACAAAATCATATTTTTGGACCAAGTTACTTGCTACATTTTTTCGGAATCTTGTCACTCATGCCCTCATAAATGCAGTGAACCAGTGACAGGTCTGTTAAAATCCTGTAATGGTATTCTTCACTTATTGGAATATAAAATAAAATTATTCGTACGATTCGACTAAAGGGGTGCTTATTTCGAATAAGGCACGCCGTTCATCAACTGTTTGATTGACACAATGGCACATATATTAGGAGAAGAATATAATCCATTACTAACACTTAGTCACATCAAAGTAGGTTGATAAATGAAGGCCAAAGTAGATAGAATGGGATTCGAATCCAGAACGTTAAGATTCTGATTAAATATGGCATCCCTCTATTCTTTTTACCATATTACCACTCTTGATTATTAAAACAGAACTTATCAAAATTTGGTAGTAAAGTTTATGAGCATATTTTTATTGCTTTATATCGATTTTTAATTGCTTAATCATAACTGTATTTCATAGCTACGGTTCTACCAGCTTCCATTAGACAAAATACAAATAACAATAATAATTTCCCTTCATCTACTCAGAAATTTTTTTTTATTATTATTTAGAAGTATTTATTCGCGGGAGTAAATGAGTCACAAATATTGGTTTCAGACTTTGACAACAGGCCAATAATTTCGGTGGAGGGACTAAGTCGGTTACAGTGTTGCCAGTGCTTAAATAGTAAACTCAGAACGCAAAGACTGATGGAATACCGCTAAGCATTTTACCCGGCGCGGTAACGGTTCTGCCAGCTCTCCACCTTAAATGAGTCACAAATATTTCAAATTTTGGCGGAAGGCCAGGAATTTCCGGTGCTAAATCGATTACTTCGACCTCAGGGCGAACGGAAATGTGGGCCCCGGTTGAAATTGAACTCGAACATTTTGCGTGGAGTGCCAAACATTCTGCCAGCTTGCTTGCTTTAAATGAGTCACAAATATTAACGACTATTTAATCCCTATAGGTGCAAGTAATGGTAATCTTACTATCACCATTAAGTGAATTTAAATGGTAATTAAAAATTTTATTGCTCAGCTTATGTTGTTTTTGTTTTTTTACATTAGGAAAAGTTATTATTGTAAACTGTTTGAAATTACATTCATTGTTTCCTAAAGAAAAATAAATATACAGCCAATGCGGTGGTAGGGGAATTGATACACGAGAAGAAAATTACGGCTAAAATAGTTAAGCTACCCATTAAACTTCTTTTGATGAACCGAATTCATGACTTCTACCTCCATTGGCTCCGATCCATGTGTATAATGTTATTTTAGCTGTAAGTACAAAATTGTGTTTAAACTCTCTGACCATTATGTGTATGCAAGTGTACAGTGGTGTGCATACAAATGGATACTTACATTCTCTTTCTTTTTCTCCATTTTTGTCTCTCTATCTTCAGACTGACTAACAGTTAGTCAGATCTGGAGAAAAAGAAAGAGTGGGGGATTAATGAAAAACACAAGCAGAAGTATGTGCACAAGTTATTCTGTGAGTCTTTGTGTTTGTGTGTATGAGTAAATGTGCGTAGCCACTTTCGAACGATATAACACATCATGAAAGAGCTAAGACAGCAAAATTATGCGTCTATGAGGTCGTGGTTGAAGTGGGTAGGTGAGATAAAATTAATAACTACAGTTACTAGAAATATGCTATGCTTTGTGAAGCAGTGAATCAAAATATCGTGCAAAAGGCGATATATCAGATAATTTTGATTTTACAAAATTCTATAATATTGAATACATCGCTGAATGTCTCAAAAAACAAACAAGATTATGAATTTTAGGATCGCTTTTAAATGAGACGGTTACGGTAACTCGGTATTATATGAGTGAAATAGTTAAAGTTATAAAAGTGAGAAACAAGATAATGTGTTTTAGATTAGCATAATGAACTGGACATGCACGTACACAAATATATGCTTATACTCAGTGGCTACTACTCACTCCAGGTCACGACGGACAGAGAAGATGCTCTTGAAGCCAAGAATTCAGCTTACGGAGACAATATTTGCATATCACCTGAGGAAACACAACTAGATTTCATAGTGCAGGGAAATGGTTATATAATCAAGAACCTGCATGCCTGGAGAACTGCGTTGCATAGAAGCAATTGTAGCTTGCTAATTAATATAGCGACGTCTATCTGTTTCACACATACTCACTCACTCTCTCTCCCTCTCTCGCTCTATTTGTTTCTGAACAACATCTACTTCTCATTGCAGTGAAAGTACTGTCAGAACGATATAGATGCCTCTGATGAGAACCCAATAAGGTTCGAAAATCGATTAAGGTTGTTCATCATTTTTTTTCAGTCTGCGAGGAAATGGTTAAAAATTTGCCTTGTTTATAATTATACCATACGTTACAGGCGCGCGCACACAAACACACACACACACACACACACACACGCACACACACACACACACACACACACACACATACACACATATATATATATATATATATATATATATATATATATATATATATACAGTGTATCGCACCAGTATTACTTGGGCTAGCGATGACAGATGAAACATGTATACTACACGAGACTGAACGTTAATTTTATACCAGCGCTTGTTTTCAATCATCGCTGCATTTGATCATACACATTGTTTATTTCAACAGGATAATTTTTAAGCCAATATAGCCTAATTGAAATAAGGTTACTTGCTGGTCCCTCTCTCTCTTTCTCTCTCTCTTATTCTTCTTATTATTATAGCATAGATTATTGTATCTAGTGGTAGTACAAACTAAATTTTTCAAAACCATGATTATTTTCAGTCTCTGCTCAAACTCCCATTTGGTGGAAAGCGCTGTTTGACGCAATGAAGTTTGCTTCTTCTTTTTTTTGTGGAAAAATGCGTTCACTGATCATCTCCAATATTCTGTTGTGTGCTGTACTTTTCGCGGCGTGTTATTAAAGCCTTAAGAAAAATGCTCAAACGCCCTACATCTTCTAAGGCGTCTGGCGGTGATCATAAGCGCTAGAAAAAGGTTATGATGCTCCATGAGAAGGCACAATTGCTGAATATGTTCCGGGAAGGTAAAAGTTATGCGGGAGTTTGTTGATATTATGTTGTCAACGAAAGCACCATACGCTACATAAAGAACGAGGTGGCGATCAGGACTACCGTAGCAGTAAGCTTCTGTGAACGTGTCAGAAAGATAACGATAGTGAGAAATAAGCACTTCGTCAGGATGGAATCTTCCTTGGCATTGTGGATCAGTGACTGCAAGAAGAAAAACATCCCCTTGAGCGGTAACAACATCCGCGAGAAAGCGCGGAAATTATACCAGCAGTTCGACGGAGAAGACGGAGCCGAAGGCACCGAAGAACAGCAACCAAGATCATTGACAGCACCGGAGCCCGAAAATTTTCAAACCAGCAAGGGATGGTTTGACCGTTTCCAGAAACGGTTTAAAATAAAGTGTGTTTCCCTGCATGGAGAGACAGCATCAGCCGACAAAGAAGCCGCCGAGAAGTACCTTGAGACTTTCAGGTAGATCATCGAGGACAAGGGATACAAGCCGGAACAGGTTTTCAACATTGATAAGATTGGCTTGTTCTGGAAGAAGATGCCATCTAGAGCGTACATCATGAAGGACGAAGCCAGAGCCCCAGGATTTAAGGTACAGAAGGACAGAGTGATGCTAACTATATATTGCAATGCTGCTGGCTCCATGATGAAGCCAGGACTTATCTACAAATCCACGAAACTGAGGGCCTTCAAAAATAAGAATAAAATCCTGCTGCCTTTCCACTGGATGCACAACTCTAAGACCTTGATTACCAAATATCTAACTATGAATTGGTTCCACCGATGCTTCATCCCTCAAGTCAAGATACACCTCCAAAATGTTTGCATGGATTTCCAGGTGTTGCTTGTTATAGATAATACTGGTGGTCATTCTTTGGATTTGAATCACGAAGGGGTCCAAGTCGAGTTCCTCCCTGCCAATACTACCTCCCTCATCCAACGTATGGATCAAGGCGTGAACCGTACCTTCAAGGCACTTTACACTTGGAATTCTCTCCAGCACCTTGTGGAAGCAATGGATTCGGACGACAATTACAAGTTAAAGGAGTACTGGCGTAACTTCACGATCGCATTGTGACTGTCAATCATCCACGCTACTCTTAAAGACATGAAAAACGAAACCCTCATCACATGCTGGAAGAAGGCGTGACCAGTGTGTCCAGGACTATGATGGTTTCTCACCTGAAGATATTCAGCACGAGACTGTCAGCAATGCGGGAAAACTGGCAAAGGTACTTGGTGGCGAAGGCTTTGACGACATCACGCAAGATGAGGTCAACAACCTCATTGATGCCCACTCTGAAACCCTGAGAGACGAAGATATGTTGGAGTTAAGTAAGTCTGCCAGCAAAGAGAGGAAGCGCCAGATCCAGTGGAAAGGAAGAGGAGGTTGAGGTGGGCCTGGCAATCGAACTTCTATCCGACCTTTTAAGGATAGCAGAGGAATTGCAAGGGAAGGCGGAAGCAGGGGATCCCGATATGGTTCGGTCTCTCCTGTAAAACACCTGAAGAAAAGGCATCACCTGAAGAGCTTTAAATCAACGTCGTCTTAAATCAATATCATTCATTATTGGTGAGTAACTGTACATTTTACTTTATTTTTTATTAAATTATCATTATGTGTGTGCGTGTGTCTGTGTGTGTGTTTGTGTTTGTGTGTGTGTGTGTACTCACTATACCAATGAGTCTGAATCAAACTGTTTTGATCTCACTATCTATCTATCTATATAACTGTCCGATGAACGGGAACGTGAAACTCAGAGTAACGGTTTTTTTGTTATATTTCTGCTGCTTTTAAATAAAGTATATATATATATATATATATATATATAAGATAAAACTTACTTGGAATAGGATGTGTGGTGTTCAATCATATAATAACATAAATAATAATAATAATAATACACACACACACACACACACACACACATATATATATAGGATGAAAGGCAAAGTCGAACTCGACGGAATTTGAACTCAGAACGTAAAGACAGACGAAATACCGTTAAGCATTTCGCCCGGCGCGCTAACGTTTCTTATTTCTTTATTGCCCACAGGGGGCTAAACATAGAGGGGACAAATAAGGACAGACAAAGGGATTAAGTCGATCACATCGACCCCAGTGCGTAACTGGTACTTAATTTATCGACCCCGAAAAGATGAAAGGCAAAGTGGACCTGGGCGGAATTTGAACTCAGAGCGTAACGGCAGACGAAATATCACTAAGCATTTCGCCCGGCGTGCTAACGTTTCTGCCAGCTCACTACCTTGCGAAGACGAAAAATATTGTAGGAATAAATATTGGTTGTTTCTATAGTTATATATTGGTAATGTTTGATTTTAATGAATCTTGCTTGCCATGCTAAAGGAAATCGTTTCAAAGTTTTTGCAGACATTAGTAAATAACGTTGTTAGGTATAATTTATCCCTCAATTTTCTATCTTTCTCTCTAACTTCAAAGTGTATGGCTCTCTAACTCCACGCTCTATGGCTCTCTCACTTACACTCTCTCTCTCATTTCACTCGCTCTCTTCCTCTCTTTCTCCCGTTCCCTCTTTATCTCACTATGTGTCTCACTCACTCTCTCCCACCGTCTCTCTCTCTCTCTCTCTCTCTCTCTATCTCTATCTCTCTCTCTCTCTCTCTCTCTCTCTGTAGCTCACTGTCACTCCTATGCATTCACTCTCTCTTTCTCCCTCCATCTCCCACTCTCTCACTTACTTTCTGTCCGTCTCTTTCTCTCCTATCTTTCTCTCTTTCTCACTATTTTTTCGACTCCTTTTTTCTTTTTCTCTCAATCTCTCTTTTTCTTTCTTTCTATGTCTGTCTGTCTCTCTCTTTCTCTCTGTCCATCTCTTACTCTGCTTCTCTGTCTCTCACCTTCCCTCTCTTTCTCTCTATTCCTCTCTCTCTCAATCTCTCTCGGTACTAGATCAGAGCCGTTGCTTTCTTTTCTTTTCTTCCTGAATGCATTGCATATGATGCAAATGTGACGGTGATGTGGAGCTGGAAGTCGTAGTATATGTTTGAGATGATGGTGATGATCATGATGATCATGATAATGAAGATGGCGATGGTGGTGGTGGTGGTGGTGGTGGTGGTGGTGGTAATGATGATGGTGGTAATGATGAAGATGGTAATGATTTTGAGGAAGACGATGAAGTTTAGGATGATAAATATAATGATGAAATGAAAATGGTAATGATATCACCAGGTGATGATGATGATGATGATAGTGATGGTGGTGGTGGTGGTGGTGGTGGTCGTCGTCGTCGTCGTCGTCGTCATCGTCGTCGTCGTTGTCGTCGTCGTCGTCGTGGTCGTGGTGGTGGTCTTGGTGGTGGTCGTAGTGGCGTTACTGCTGCTGCTACTGCTGCTACTACTGTTGCTACAGGTGGACGGGGTTATGGTCGTCGTGGTCGTCGTGATGATGCTGATGATGATGATGATGATGATGATGATGATGATGGTGATGATGATGATGATGATGATGATGATGATGATGATGATGATGATGAAGTCGATTGATCCCTGAGTAAGGAAGACAATAGCATTATTTGAAGCGAGTGTTGTTTTCTTTTAATCTTAGTTTCTTTGAAATATGATATATTTTTTTTTCTCTTTTTGTCAGTTATTACAATTCCTAAACGTTATTAGTGGAGTGCACATGTTGCTGGCAACGAGTGAATGCCGCACTAAATTCTGGCACACTATCAACTCCGATGCCTTTATGTTTAAATTCTAATCCCACTGCAGTCGACTTTAACTGCTTTCATCTTTCAGGATTCAATAAATATACCGAGTGTGTTGCGTTTTTTTTTCTTTCTTTTCTGCCTTTTCTTCCATCTGTGAATATGGTGTGGGGCCTGATCAATAACCTCTCAACTTACAAAAGCAATCTTGAGACCAGTTAAGAAAAATGTGAATAATAATAATAATAATAATAATAATAATAATAATAATAATAATAATAATAATAATGCCAACAATAGCAACAACAGTACTAATAACAACAGCATTCAAGTATCCTCAGCGGTAATATCCTCTCAGACTTACAAAAAATAATAAATGAATAACTAAAAACAAAGATCTTACAACCTTCTAACTAATAAATGCGAATCATTTTTAAATGTTTGTTGTCGATTTAATGATTTCAGATCAAATTTATGGAAGGTACATTGAAACTCAAAATTTTTTTCTATTTTTCTGATCATCAAAACATCTTTCATCTCAACATAATATCTGTACATCTCCACCTTCATTATTATTTTTTGTTCCTTCGTCATCCGTTCAATGCCTCTCTTTTCCCATACATTTATCTTTGTTTTTGTTGGGGTTTTTTCGATGCAAGTAGTTATTTGTTTTTGCTTTTTGTTTTGTTTTATTCCTCATTTCTTTCTGCTCGCTAAACAATATATTGTCTTCACCTAAAAATGCTAAGACCTCATATAACTGTACTAATATTTCGCTAACCACTCTAATCTCCTAATTCAACGATGGCGTCTCGACATTGTCGGTCAATTTCCCATAAATAGTTGCTAAATCACCATTTAATTTTATCGATCTGTAGGATAAAATCAAAGTCTACTTTAGGAGAGATTTGTACTCTGATGTATTGTAGAGAATCTTATCCCTGGTCAAAATGTTTAATTTTAAGCCAAAGTGTAATTCTTTCTATTTTTTCAGATAAGTTCAATATCTTATTGCATATTGTTATCATATATATCGTTAACATATGACAAGATTATTATGTCTGGAACTCATTTGATCATAGGTTTTCTCGATCAGTGTTGCCCTGGGGCTAAACAACAATAACTCTCTAACTCCACCTGTACATCAACTTGCTGTGCCAACGTCAGGAGCCGTTTTGTCTCTTATTCATCCTCTCTGAAACCTTATAAACAGAACACTCCTCGTTATGCCACATATTTAATAGAAAAATAAATGCCGTTTCGATTACAATACTTCATAGGATATATGAATCCGTATAATTTCTGTTGAGAAAGTTGGTTTGTAGAAAATCGAACAAAAGAACTTTTAGTATTTAATCATTCATCCAGTACGACTAACTTTACATGTTATTCTCCCGGTTTAGGAAAAATAAGTACTCGTCAGGAACAGCAGTCAGTAGTTATAGATTATATATTACCTAAAAATTTTAGTCTTTACGACTATGCAAAACCAATATACGGTGGTAGATAGGCAGAATCATTAGAGCATCAGGCAGAATGCTTCACGTTTATAAGTTGCATCCCTGTAACTTATGAATTCACATCCTGCTGAAGTCAACTCTACCGTTAATCTTTCCGAAAATCAGTTATACACAGTACCATTAAAAGTACTTGTCGAATTCAATGACTACTCCCTCCTTGAAATTTCTGGCCTTGTATCTATGTTAAAAGGGCAGTGGGTTGGTAGAATAGTTGAGCGTCGGAAAAGTGCATTGTGATAGTTTTTCCGGCTCTCGGTATTTTAAATTCAAATCTTGCTGTTTCACTCTTCTGGGGTCAATAAAATTCCAGTCAAGTACTGAGCCCGATTACATTGATTAAACCCTCTTCCTCAGTATGTAAAATTGTTTTTGTGTTAGAAACAATTATTTCCAGGGCTGTGGAGTGGGAAAGGCATTATTTCAAGGGGCAAAATACCTGGCGTTATTTTAATATGTTCCTTTAATTTCTAAGTTTTAATCTCATCGGGGCAGCCTTTTCCTTTTATCCTAAGGATATCGATAAAATAATGTGTCGCTTAAGCATTTAGAGTTGATCTAATCGACCTAATTCTCATCGTTTAGATGTAAACAGCCGTTTGGAATAACACTACGTTTTACAAAAATCAATATCGCTTCCAAGCAAAAGCGAAGAAATATCTTCATCGGTAAAGCACCCAGTAAATACTGTGTGCTACTGATGTATATTTTGTTTTCACGCACTCCAGGTTCCAATTTCAAATTTTAGCTATGGGTTTAACATTTAAATTTCATTCTTCTGAAGTTGTTTAAATTTTTTTAACTAGATTTGGAAGAAGAAATTGGGTTCGAAATAATCGAATATTCTCTCCACCGAAATGTTCAGTTTCACTAGAAATCAATACCTTATTTTGCATTATTTAAATATATACTTTCATTCTTTATAGTAAATCCCTCATATGTTAACCGCAGCAGACAATACTTCCACGAAAAAATACTGTAAAAAGGGTAGTATAAACAGAATTTGTATACAAATGTCTGTTTGAAAATGAACTAGACTGTTAAGTGATCGGATTAATTTGTCAAACACCACTTTTTGCAATAGGTTATGGTTAATGAACTAACATAATCGCAGTGTGATTGAAATGAGAAAGTTAAGTATCTCCGTTGTACCAAATAAATAATGAATTTGATGAAACAATTGTATATTGTATATTGTAAATGAACACCTTGACTTGCCCAAAACCAGTATAAGTTGTGATGTCATGATCAGGTAGTAAAAGTTCTGCATTGGAAACTGTGAAATATGGAGGTTAGACCATAAACCGTAGAGAGTGACAGAGTTGGAGACTTGGAAAATCTTGTGGGATTTCCCAGTTCAAACAAACCTGTTGTTTGAAAACAAGAAACCGGCCTTAGTGGTGGTGGACAAAGTAAACTTTGTAACTGATGCTGCCTGCCCATTTATCTCTTGAATAGTTAAGAAGGAAGACGAAAAGGGAGACGCGACCACCATATGAAAAGCCATATTGTGGACGATGAAAAAAATGAAGATAGTACCCATTAACATCGGGACCTTGGGGACAGTATCAAAAGATATTGAGAGGAACGTAAAGAAAATGGAAACAAAGTGTCAAGGAGAGCAGATGCAAGAAGTTTGCCTCCTTGGCAGGGTTAGATATTTGCAGAGAACAAATAGCATATTACCGTAAGCTACAGGTGGTAAGCCCGCTGTTCATTTAAGATTCCTGAAGTTTCAAAGGAACGTGAGTAAAAAGAATATTAAGAAGAACGGTTTCAAATGTTGGGACAATGCCAGCCTTTTCGGGGCTGGGGATAGGTTGATTTTATCGAACCCAAAACCATGTAAGACGAACTCAACCGCGCCAGAATTTGAATTCATAGCGTAAAGATGAACGAAATGCTTCTAAGTAATAATAATAATAATAATAATAATAATAATAATAATAATAATAATAATAATAATAATAATAATAAGGATATTTCTTTACTGGTGACAAGGGCCTACATAAAAATGTACAAAAGACATGGGTATAAAAACAGAACACGAGCTAACAGAACAAAACACGAGCTAAATTAAAATGAAAATTCCACAATACGGCGGAGACCTCTGAGGGCTTCCCTTGGAAAACTTACAAAAATCACGATCTCCCTGACCGCTTAGGTAAGTGCATCCACAGAGTAAGCCCTTTCAAGCAGTCCATGAAATTTTGAAAGTTACTAAATGACTCATCAACAGTTATATATATACATACATGCATACATACATACATACATACATACACACACACATATATGTATATTCATATAGAGAGAGAGTGAGAGGGAAGAAAGAGAGAGAGAGAGAGGTATTAATGCAAATAAACAGAAGAAAGCTTGACACTTATATACGTACAAATATATAGATAGATAGATAGAAAAAAAAGACAAATGGGTTTTAAAATTTAATATAGCTGTTTCGATAGAATTTTATTGATACATTCATAGATTATATCATAGCATAAGTCCACCATCTTCGGGTAAAATTTTAGTCATATAAACAAGCAAGGTAAAATACTGATGATGATCTAGCCAACAATCGTTTCACCATTCTTCAGACATACGACGGTTGAGTGCCGAATAGAGAAAACAAAAAAACAACGAATTTATCTGACAACCAAATACATAGCGTGGAAATATATTTGTGTGAGAACGTAAATGGTGATTGTAATATTCATGACTTTCCGAAAAGGATTTGCCGTATAAATTAAATAAACTTGTATCAAGTGAGATTCGAAACTGCGTAATTTCATGCATGCCAGTAGCTTACATCTGATTGAACTTTGCTCACTGTGGAAAAAAAGATAAACTTAAAAACTCCTAAAAATGTCAGGGGATTTGATCAACAAGTTTTGTGTCACTTCATTATAAAATACCCACGAGACTTAATATGAGGCCGGTTTAGGAAAGCATCCATAACAGAATAGAATCAAAACTGTCATTACTATCTTAATATTGGATGTATGATGGATGTATGCAGGGTTTCTATCATCTAACCTTATTCAATGTCTCTAATAATGCTATTTGCCAACGGCAATTAATCAGTAATTCCTTTCTCCGTCTAAAGCCCGAGTGTAACCTCAGTAACTTGCTTTGTGGATTTGACTGCAAGATAGATCTCTTAGTGATTCACTGTCTAAGGTTATCGCCAAATTGACTTCATTCTTTCAGACTTCTAGTGAGAGAGGAAAATATGCAACAATTTTGGCATCTGACCAGTATTCAGCAGTAGAAACGAACTTTTGTCCGACCAACGAATCCCTTGTAATTTCCAGAGTTTAAGCTATTATTCTATGGCTTCTATCCAAACAAGTCTTCATGCTAGCCTTCGTGCAACATTAGAAGCCCTCCAACAATGTAAACATTACTTTTATTCATTTAAAGGTCCCTATTAACATCTAGCCTCTAGGGCCTATTGGCTCATCTAAAATGTCCCAGTCTTAATAAAGCATTTATTTCCTATAAATTCTATATCTCATTTTAGCGAATAATTTCATTATGTATCTGTAAACAATAATCAAAGTGTTTTGCCTAATTCACTAAAAGCTTCATAAACTGGTCATAAAAATTAACGCTTGTTAAGGATTTTATTATTTTAGAGTTTGTCTCATTCCGTTAACACAATCCTTTAATGCAAGGGAGAACAAATAATTATTCTAATATGAATAGTTTGCATTACGCTAAAATTATTGTCCATAATCACATGAATTCAAATTACAAATTTTTATTAACATTTTAGGACGACTTCAGGTAGGCTCTACGTTCCATTATTTTACATATGTTAACACAGGTTACATGCGTATGTGTACAGACCTGTTATTCGTTATGCATACACCTTGTTGAAGCAGAATTTAATAATGGCTTGACACTATATAGCAGTACAGTGCAGAGAATTTCAAACTGTATATCCCGATACTTTAATGCGTCACTGATGATCTCTTGTTGTGTTACGATATTGTATCTGATCATATTAATTATCACAAATATTTAACCCTGAAATATATTTCAGTTCTCATTATTATGCGTATTATTTGACATCTGACTGGTAACGCGATATCTTAACTAATTTATGAGACAACGTAATTAACGCATAACGAGTATATTATTTTCAAAAAGTCACATCACGACGAAAAGTGTGGAAAGCTCAAGAACAGTGTGTTATTATAGTGGCACTTGCATTAAGTTACATAAGAGGAAACCTTTGTTGGAGTCAGCAGATTTTCACATTATCATATTCGTATACGATCATGATAATTTATTCCAAAAAGAAGGTAGCAAGCTTGCATAATCGTTAGCTTTACATTCTGCGTTCAAATTCCACCGAGGCTGATTTTCTCTTTTATCCTTCCGTAGCCGATAGAATAAATACCGGGTCGGCAGTAGGGTCGATTTAATCGACTTAATTCTCCTCTAAAATTGCTAACCTTATCTGATAAAAAAAAAAATAGAAAGAATTACACTTTGGTTTAAAAGTAAACATTTTGACCAGGGATAAAATTCTCTACAATACATCAGAGTACAAATCTCTCCTAAAGTAAACTATGCTTTTTATCCAACAGATCGATAAAAATAAAACTAGCCAATAATTGGTTAAACCTTCAAATGCGGTTCAGAGTATGGTTAAAGCCCAATGACTGAAACCAGTAAAACAATAAAAGAAAATATTCGTGATTTAATTCTAAAATTAACTAACAATAAGCTTAATTTAATTTTCGAATGCACAGACCATAAATTTAAAAAGAAATGAAACTGAATGACTTGAATGAGATATTGCCATTGTTAGAATTACATAAAATAATAATAGAGAGGTGAGCCACGAACTGCGCATGACAGAGAATTCGAAACGATCTGCTAATATAAAGAAAAGTGAAAATGAGAGCTAGAGTACTATTGTTTTTCGTTTTTGTTTTATTTTATCATTTTTTTTTAGCTCTTCTTCCATAGCTGCTATTCTTTATTCTTTATATCTGCACGTTTCGTTTTGTTTTAAATATAACACATTGACACACAGACTCACACACATATGCATACGCACACATGTGAGCGTGTATTGAGAAAGCAAGAGA